>NC_044996.1:70940669-71240669 GCF_008728515.1 Papio anubis | reverse complement strand
CTGGGACACATTTAAAGTAGTGTGTAGAGGGAAATTTACAGCTCTAAATGCTCAGAAGAGAAAGAAGGAAAGATCTAAAATCGACACCCTAAACACACATCACAACTAAAAGAACTAGAAAAACAAGAGCAAACAAATTCAAAAGCTAGCAGAAGACAAGAAATAACTAACATCAGAGCAGAACTGAAGGAGATACACAAAAAACCCTTCAAAAAATAAATGAAGCAAGGAGCTAGTTTTTTGAAAAGATCAATAAAATAGATAGACTGCTAGCCAGAATAATAAAGAAGAAAAGAGAGAAGAAACAAATAGACACAATAAAAATGATAAAGGGGATATCAGAACCGATCCCACAGAAATACAAGCTACCATCAGAGAATACTATAAACACCTCTACGCCAATAAACTGGAAAATCTACAAGAAATGGATAAATTCCAGGACACATACACCCTCCCAAGAGTCAACCAGGAAGAAGTCAAATCCCTGAATAGACCAATAACAAGCTCAGAAATTGAGGCAGCAATTCATAGCCTATCAACCAAAAAAAGTCCAGGACCAGACGGATTCACAGACGAATTCTACTAGAGATACAAAGAGGTGCTGCTACCATTCCTTCTGAAACTACTCCAAACAATAGAAAAAAAAGGGAATCCTCCCTAACTCATTTTATGAGGTCAACATCATTCTGATAACAAAACCTGACAGAGACACGCACAAAAAAGAAAACTATAGGACAATATTCTTAGTGAACATCGATGCGAAAATCCTCAATAAAATACTGGCAAACTGAATCCAGCAGCATATCAAAAAGCTTATCCACCACGATCAAGTCGGCTTCCCCTGGGAGGCAAGGCTGGCTCAACATAAGCAAATCAATAAACATAATCCATCACACAAACAGAACCGAAGACAAAAACCACATGATTATCTCAATTGCTACAGAAAAGGCATTAGCTTCATGCCAAAAACTCTCAATAAACTAGGTATTGATGGAAAATATCTCAAAATAATAAGATCTATTTATGACAAATCCGCAGCCAACATCATACTAAACGGGCAAAAACTGGAAGCATTCCCTTTGAAAACCGGCACAAGACAAGGATGCCCTCTCTCACCACTCCTATAAAACAGGGAAGTTCTGGCCAGGGCAATCAGGCAAGAGAAAGAAAGAAAAGGTATTCAATTAGGAAAAGAGGAAGTCAAATTGTCTCTGTTTGCAGATGACATGATTGTATATTTAGAAAACCCCATCATCTCAGCTCCAAATCTCCTTAAGCTGATAAGCAACTTCAGTAAACTTGCAGGATACAAAATTAATGTACAAAAATCACTAGCATTCGTATACACCAATAACAGACAAACAGAGAGCCAAATCTTGAGTGAACTCCCATTCACAGTTGCTACAAAGAGAATAAAGTACCTAGGAATACAACTTACAAGGGATGTGAAGGACCTCTTGAAGGAGAACTACAAACCACTGTTCAAGGAAATAAGAGAGGACACAAACAAATGGAAAAACATTCCATGCTCATGGATAGGAAGAATCAATATCTTGAAAATGGCCATACTGCCCAAAGTAATTTACAGATTCAATGCTATCCCCATCAAGCTACCATTGACTTTCTTCACAGAATAAGAAAACACTACTTTAAATTTCATATGGAACCGAAAAAGAACCTGCATAGCCAAGACAATCCTAAGCAAAAAGAACAAAGCTGGAGGCATCATGTTACCTGACTTCGAAACTATATTACTAGGCTACAGTAACCAAAACAGCATGGTACTAGTACCAAAACAGATATATAGACCAATGGAACAGAACAGAAGCCTCAGAAACAACACCACACATCTACAACCAGCTGGAGCTTTGACAAACCTGAAAAAAACAAGCGATGGGGAAAGAATTCTTCGTCTAATAAATGGTGTTGGGAAAACTGGCTAGCCATATGTAGAAAGCTGAAACTGGATCCCTTCCTTACATCTTATACAAAAATTAATTCAAGATGGATTAAAGACTTAAATGTTAGACATAAAACCATAAAAACCCTAGAAGAAAACCTAGGCAATACCATTCAGGACATAGGCATGGGCAAGGACTTCATGACTAAAACATCAAAAGCAATGGCAACAAAAGCCAAAATAGACAAATGGGATCTAATTTAAAAAAGAGCTTCTGCACAGCAAAAGAAACTACCATTACAGTGAACAGACAACCTACAAAATGGGAGAAAAATTCTGCAATCTATCCATCTGACAAAGGGCTAATATCTAGAATCTACAAAGAACTTAAACAAATTTACAAGAAAAAAAAATCCCATCAAAAAATGGGCAAAGAATATGAATAGACACTTCTCAAAAGAAGAAATTTATGCAGCCAACAGACACGCAAAAATGCTCATCATCACTGGTCATGAGAGAAATGCAAATCAAAACCACAATGAGATAACATCTCACGCCAGTTAGAACAGTGATCATTAAAATGTGAGGAAACAGCAGATGCTGGAGAGGATGTGGAGAAATAGGAATGCTTTTACACTGTTGGTGGGAATGTAAATTAGTTCAACCATTGTGGAAGACAGTGTGGCAATTCCTCAAGGATCTAGAACTAGAAATACCATTTGACCCAGCAATCCCATTACTAGGTATATACCCAAAGGATTATAAATCATTCTATTATAAAGACACATGCAGATGTATGTGTGTTGTGGCACGGTTGTCAATAGGAAAGATTTGGAACCAACGCAAATGTCCATCAATGATAGATTGGATTAAGAAAATGTGGCACATATACACCATGGAATACTATGCAGCCATAAAAAAGGATATGTTCATGTCCTTTGCAGGGACATGGATGAAGCTGGAAACCATCATTCTCAGCAAACTAACACAAGCACAGAAAACCAAACACTGCATGTTCTCAGTCATAAGAGGGAGTTGAACAATGAGAACACATGGACACAGGGAAGGGAACATCACACACTGGGCCCTGTCAGGGGTGGGGCAGGGGGCTAGGGAAGGGATAGCATTAGGAAAAATATCTAATGTAGATGATGGCTTGATGGGTGCAGCAAACCACCATGGCACATGTATACCTATGTAACTAATCTGCATATTTTGCACATGTACCCCAGAACTTAAAGTATAATATTTAAAAAAAAAACAAGACCCATGGATCTGTTGCCTGAAAGAAATATAATTCACCTATGATGACGCACATAGAGTGAACATAAAGGGATGGAAATATATATTCCATGCCAATGGAAACCAAAAAGCACAGGAGTAGCTATACTTACATCAGACAGAGTAGATTTCAGGGCAAAACTATAACAAGAGACAAAGATGGTTACTATATAATGATAAAGTCGCCAATTCAGCAAGATGCTTTAACAATGTTAAACATTTATGCACCCAACCCTGGAGCACCTGGATTTATAAAGCAAATATTACTAGGGCTAAAGGGACAGATAGGTCCCCATACAGTCATAGCTGGAGACCTCAACACCCCACTCTCAGCATTGTACAGATCTTCTAGACAGAAAATAAAAAAAGAAACATTAGACTTAATCTGCACTATACAGACCAAATGGTTCTAACAGATATTTACAGAACACTTCATTCATAGGCTGCAGAATACTCATTCTTTTCCTCAGCACATAAATGATTCTCAAGAATAGACCATATGTTAGGTCACAAAACAAGCCTTAAAACATTTTTTAAAATTGAAATAATATCAAGCGTCCTCTTTGAACACAATGGAATAAAATTAGAAATCAATAACAAAAGTAATTTTGCAAACTATAAAAACACATATGCTGGGTGTGGTGGTTCACGCCTGTAACCCCAGCACTTTGGGAGGCCAAGGCCGGTGGATCACCTGAGGTTAGGAGTTTAAGACCAGCCTGGCCAATATGATGAAACCCTGTCTCTACTAAAAGTACAAAAAATTAGCTGGGCATGGTGGTGGGCGCCTGTAATCTCAGCTACTCAGGACGCTAAGGCAGGAGAATTGCTTTGAACCCAGGAGGTGGAGGTTGCAGTGAACTGAGATCGCACCTTTGTACTCCAGCCTGGGCAGTAAGAGTTAAACTCTGTCTTGGAAAACAAAACAAAGCAATAACAAAAACAAAAACCAAAAAAAGTGAAAATAAAAAATGTTAAAAAGATAAAAATAATAAAAATAAAAAAATATAAGAGCAGCAATAAATTATTTTGAAATGAAGAAAGCAAAACAAAAGATCCATGAAACAGAAAGTTCCTTTTTTGAAAAGTTAAACAAAATTGATGAACCTATGGACAGACTAACCGAAAAAAAGAGAGAAGATTCAATTAAATGGAAAATGAAGAAGGAGACATTACAATTGACAGTGTAGAAATTCAAAGGATCATTAGTGACTACCATGAGCAACTATATGCCAATAAATTGGAAAATCTAGAAGAAATGAACAAATTTCTAGACAAATACAACCTGCAAAAATTGAACAAGGAAGAAATCCAAAACCTGAACAGACGAACAAGTAACAAAATTGAAGCTGTAAGAAAAAGTATCCCAGTAAAGAAAAGCCGATGGTTTCAGTGCTGAATTCTACCAAACATTTAACTAAGTACTAATACTAATCCTATTCAAACTATTCTGATAAATTGAGGCACAAGGAATACTTCCAACCTCATTCTATAAGGCTACTATTACCCTGATTCCAAAACCAGACAAAGTCACATCAAAAAAAGAAAACTACAGACCAATATCTCTCATGAATATTGAATGCAAAAATCCTCAACAAAATACTTCAAAACTGAATTCAACAATACACTAAAAAGATCAGGCTGGGATTGGTGGCTCACACCTGTAATCCCAGCACTTTGGAAGGCTGAGGACGGTAGATCACTTAAAGCCAGAAGTTCAAGACAAGCCTGGCCAACACGATGAAACCCTAATCTCGAATAAAAATACAAATATTAGCCAGGTGTGGTGGCCCACGCATGTAATCCCAGCTTCTCGGGAGGCTGAGGCACAAGAATTGCTTGAACCTAGGAGGCAGAGGTTGCAGTGAGCCAATATCAAGCCACTGCACTCCAGCCTGGGTGACAGAGCAAAACTCTACCTCTCTCTCTCTCTCTCTCTCTCTCTCTCTATATATATATATATATATATATATAGCCACACATAAAATTAAATATCTAGGAATTAACCAAAAAAGTGAAAGAGCTCTGTAACGAAAACTATAAAACAAGATGAAATAAATTGAAGAGGATACAAAAAAAAAAACCCGAAAAAATACCTCATGTTCATTGATTGAATCAATATTATTAAAATGTCCACACTACCCTAAGCAATCTACAGACTTAATGCAACCCCTAACAAAATACCAATGGCATTCTTCACAGAAATAGAAAAAAAATTCTAAAATGTATAGGGAACCACAGAAGACCCAGAATAGCCAAAGTTATCCTAAGCAAAAAGAACAAAACTGGAGGAATTCTATTACCTGACTTTAAATTCTACAGAGCTATAGTAATCAAAACAACATGGTACTGGCATAAAAATAGACATATACACCAAAGGAACAGAATAGAAAACTCAGAGTTAATCCATACATCTACAGTGAACTCATTTTTAACATAGGTGCCAAGAATATACACTAGGGAAAAGACAGTCTCTTCAATATATGGTGCTGGGAAAACTGGATATCAGCATGCAGAATAATGAAACTTGACTTCTATCTCTTGCCGTATACAAAAATCAAATCAATATGGATTAAAGACTTAAATCTGACCCTTCAAACTATGAAACTAATACAAAGAAACATTGGAGAAACTCCCCACGACAACTGACCAGGCAAAAATTTCTTGAGCATTATCTCACAAACACAGGCAACCAAAACAAACGTGGACAAATGGGATCACATCAAGTTAAAAAGCTTCTGCACAGCAAAAGAAACAATCAGCAAAGCAAACAGACAACCCACAGAATTGCATAAAATATTTGCAAACTACCCATATGACAAGGGATTCATAACCAGAATATATAAGAAACTCAAACAACTCTATAGGAAAAAAATCTAATAATCCAATTAAAAATGAGCAAAAGATTAGAATAGACATTTCTCAAAAGAAGACATACAAATGGCAAACAGTCATATGAAAAAGTGTTCAACATCATTGATTATCAGAGAAATTCAAATCAAAACTACAATGAGATATCATTTCACCCCAGTTAAAATGGCTTACATCCAAAAACAACAGCAAATAACAAATGCTGGTGAGGATGTAAAGAAAACGGAACCCTTGTACACTGGTGGTGGGAAGGTAAATTAGTACAACCACTGTAGGGAACAGTTTGGAAGTTCCTCAAATGACTAAAAATAGAGCTACCATATGATCCAGCAATCCCACTGCCAGGTATATGCCCAAAAGAAAGGATATCAGTATACTGAAGAGATATCTGCAGTCCTATATTTGTTGCAGCACTGTTTATAAGAGCCAAGATTTGGAAGCAACCTAAGTGTCTATCAACAGATGAATGGATTAAGAAAATGTGGTACATGTACACAATGGAGTACTATTCAGCCATAAAAGAGGAATGAGATCTAGTCATTTGCAACAACATGGATGGAACTGGAGATCATTACGTTAAGGAAAATAAGCGAGGTGCAGGAAGACAAACATCACATGTTTCCACTTATTTGTGGGATCTAAAAATAAAATAAAATAAAGAACTCATGGACATAGAGAGTAGAATGAAGGTTACCAGAGCCTGGGAAGCATAGTGCAGGGCTCAGGGGTGGGGGTGGGGGAGGATGGTTAATGGGTAAAAAAAATAGTTAGAAATAATGAATAAGACATACTATTTGACTGCACAATGTAGTGAATATAGTCCATAATAACTTAATTGTACATTTTAAAATAGCTTAAAGTGTGTAATTGGATTGTTTATAATACAAAGTATAAGTGCTTGAGGAGATGGATATCATATTCTCCAAGAGGTGATTCTTTTCACATTGCAAGCCTGAATCAAAACATCTCATGTACCCCATAAATACATACATCTACTATGTACCCACAAAAATAAAAAATTAGAAACAAACAAACAAACAAACAAAACCACAATGGATCATGGACTTACATGTAAAATGCAAAACTATAAAATTTTTATAAAAAATATGGGAAAAATATTTAATGTCTAGGAACTAGACAGAGTTCTTATATTTGACACCAAAATTATGATTCATAACAGAAAAAAATTGGTAAATTGTGCCCAATAAAATCATAGAGCAAAAACCAAACTTTTGCTCTATGAAAGATGCTGTGAGGACGATGAAAAGACCTGCTACGGGCAAGGAGAAAATATTTGAAAATTACATATCAGACAAAGGTCTTTTGTGTGTGTGTGTGTGTGTGTGTGTGTGTGTATATATATATATAAAATATAAACTCTTAAAACTTAACCAAAAAACTCCCTACAACCCATTAGACAATTAGAAGTAATTAGAGAGTGGCTGAAAGACACAAATAGACATTTCATCAAAGAGGATATCCAGATGGCAAATAAGCACATAAATAGATGTTCAGCAATATTAGCAATTAGGGAAATCCAAAGTAAACTACAAAAAGTTATCTTTACACATTTATGAAAACAGCTAAAATATAAATTAGAGATATTAGAAAATTCTGGCAAGAATGTGGAGAAATGGATCATGTATATGTTGCTGGTGAGAATGTAAAATGGCACAGCCACTCAGCAATTGCCCTCTGGGTCATTTTTCCCTGGAGAGTTAAAACTTATGTTCACACATAAAGCTGTACAGGAATGTTTGTAAAAGCTTTATTCATAATAGCCACAAACTGTAAAAACTCAAATGTCCTTCAATGTGTTAATGGTTAAGCTATGGAACATCTATACCATGGAATACTACACAGCAATGTAAAGGAATAAACTATTGCTACATCCAATAGCTTGAATGAATTTCCAGGGAATTAAGTTGAGTGAAAAAAACCAACCCCAAACAGTCACATATTTTGTGAATCCTTTTTAAAACATTCTTTAAATAACAAAATTTTAGAAATAAATAGCAGATTGCCAGGGATTAGGAACAGGGTAGAAATTGGGAAGGAGCTGGGGGGAGTAGTTAGAAAAACACAACACAATGGATCCTTGTCATAATGGAGTTGTTTTGTATCTAGACTGTGATAGTGTATACATGAACCTATACTCGTGATAAAATTTCTTAGAACTCAATACACACACACAAACAAATGGGTGCATAAAAACATGTAGAAGTGTGAACAAGGTCAGAGGATTGTCTCTTGTAAATAGCCTGTTTGTGATATAGTTTTGAAAGTCATTACCACTGTTGGAAACTGGGTAAAGTATATGGAATCACTCTATATTATTTCTTACAACTCCACATGAATCTATAGTTCTCTCAACAAAATTTTCAATTTAAAAAAGATGGATGAGTTTGGCTCATGGAATAGAATTTGTCAACCTGTTCTCCAAAATACTCAATGTCCTTTTGTTTTCTAAAAATTAAATGGTCATTGTAGTTGTTGGTGTGGCTGGTATCCTCCTGCAATATGTTTGCCTCCAAAGTAGTAACGGGAGCAGACATTGTACTATGTGAATGTGATATAAATCAAGGTAGGCCAAGGAATGGCCAGAAGTGAAGCCAGGCTAACACATATTAGCAACAGCTACCATCATGCTGATTCACTTGTTATTTAATCAAAATGACTGAGGCCTCAGCCTAAAGTTTAAATGAGAGTTGAAATTCCCAAATCTTGGTCCCTCTGTCTAGAACTCCACACACCTGTGGGTCTTCCAACTTCAAACTTCAAGTCATTGGTTAAATATTAGAGTCTCGGTGAGACCTTTCCTGATTACTTATTTAAAAAATAATCTCCGTATTCCCCTTATTTCTTTATTTATCTCCATAGTACTTATGACTTTCAATAAGCAATTTAATTTACTTATTTATTTGGTTCATTTTCTATCTCCTACTCTAGAATGTAAGCTCCATAGGGCAAGGATTTTTGTCTACTTTGCTCACCAATGTATCCCAAGGGCTTATCTCATAGTAAGTGTTCAATAATTATCTATTTAATAACTGAATAAATGGGGTAACTCCTCCGTCTTCTGTTGAGAGATGGCTTCTCTGAAGATTGATTTCTTCTTTTGCACTCTGCTTGTCAGTGTGACTGATAAAGCAGGCACTCCTGAATAACCTGTGGGCATTGATACTATCAGTTGTTTAAGATGAAGCTCATTGTTCAGGATGCTTCTGATTATAGTTCAGTTGTGGGTCTAGAACAATTAAGTTTAAGTACCAACATAGCATGAGAAGCTCCATGAATTTTCCTACCCTAGTAGATTCTTATGGATAGTGGGTCTCTCTTGGAAGCAGATTCCCTTTACATGTGTGCAAAGTCTGGCAGAGGTTTGAAGTGAGTCTGGGTCTGCTGGACCATTATTAAGTTTCCCATTGTCCTGAAATCTGTCAGTGTGTGGGTAAAGGGGCAGCCAAGATCCTCCCCCGCCCCACCAATTTAGATAAAGGTAGAGCAGGAGGGCTTAGCTGATTTTATCATTACTGAGTAGCTGCAGCATTTCTTGCCAGCAGGCCTGGCACACTTTTACATAAAGTGGCTGAATTTTCTGCAATAAAATGTTTTCTGCTAGTATATTCACTCAGTCACAGCTGGTGATAGACTGAAACAGGATGCCTAAGAGGTGGATGCAGTTGACTGGGTAGCCTTTCAGCTGTATATATAGATCCCAGGTGGCCAGCCTTAGTGATCTATAACAGTGTAACATAAAAGTGTTGAAAGCTTTTCCTTGAATGTCATGGTTAGGGCAGTATTATTACATAGCACATCTTTTCCAAAACTGGAATTCTTACACAGTGTCTGTCCCCAACATTGAAAGTGTTGGTGTCTCCTCATAAACAAGAAGTCACATACCCTCCAGAGTGTTAACACTAATTTGAAATAGGTCTGGCATAGGGACATACGGACAGAATGACCTAGTCTATGTATTTTCCATCAGATGGGATATCTAAAGTATACTCCCTTCCTCAGAATTATGAGGCCTGAGTTTCCTGGAGTTATATAAAAAATTTTATCAACTGACCCAGGTAAAGTAAAATGTTTTAAATGGCATTATATGCCTGAAAAAAAATGTGCAAATGTTGTGTCCCGAGATGTAGGAGTAGGACTTTTGATCAAGAACCAATAGTTCTATAATTGTTTTTTTCCAAAAATTGCTTAGTTACCTTCCAGTGTTGTCCCAATGAAAAGACTGCATACCGTCTTCCACAATGGTTGAACTAATTTACATTCCCACCAACAATGTAAAAGCGTTGCTATTTCTCTGCAACCTTGCCAGCATCTGTTCTTGACTTTCTAATAATCACCATTCTGACTGGCATGAGATGGTATTTCATTGTGGTTTTGATTTGCATTTCTCTGATGATCAGCGATGTTGAGCTTTATTTCATATGTTTGTTGGCCACATGAATGTCTTCTTTTGGGAATTGTCTGTTCACGTCCTTTGCCCACTTTTTAATGGTTTTCTTTTATTGTAAATTTGTTTAAGTTGCTTGTAGATTCTGGATATTAGACCTTTGTCAGGTGGATAGGTTGCAAAAATTTTCTCCAACTCTGTAGGTTGCCTGTTCACTCTGAGGATAGTTTCTTTTGCTGTGTAGAAGCTCTTTAGTTTAAATTTGATCCCCTTTGTCAATTTTTGCTTTTGTTGTAATTGCTTTTGGAGTTTTCGTCATGAAATCTTTGCCCGTGCCTATGTCCTGAATGGTATTGCCTAGATTTTTTTCTAAGGTTTTTATAGTTTTGAGTTTTACATTTAAGTCTTAGATCCATCTTGAGTTAATTTTTTAATAATGTTTAGCTAGCATTTGATCCAGAAATCTCATTACTGGGTATATATCCAAAGGAATATAAATCATTCTATTACAAACATACATGCGCGTGTATGTTCACTGCAGCACTATTCACAATAGCAGAGACATGGAATCAACCCAAATGCCCCTCAATAATAGACTGGATAAAGAAAATGTGGTACATATACACCATGGAATACTATGCAGCTATAAAAAGATATAAGACCATGTCCTTTGCTGGGACATGGACAGAGCTGGAAGCCATTATCCTCAGTAAACTAGTGCAGGAACAGAAAACCAAGCACTGCATGTTCTCACTTATAAGTGCAAGCTGAACAATGAGAACACATGGGCACAGGGAGGGGAACAACACACACTGGGGCCTATTGGGGGGTAGAGTGTGGGGAGAAAGAGCATTAGGAAAAATTGGTGATGCATGCTGGGCTTAATGCTTGGGTGATGAGTTGATAGGTGCAGCAAACCATCACGACACACTTTTACCTATGTAACAAACCTGCACATCCTGCACATGTACCCCAGAACTTCAAATAAAAATTAAAATTAAAAAACGAAAAGTCTGCACAATTGCTGCCAGCTCATCTATATCAATATGTGTAGTGCTTCTGAAACTATGGGTTTCATAATACGACAATCATGTCCTACACTTTAGGCTGTGGAGAGTTCAGTAAGAGTCCTACCCAGAGGGCCAGAGCGTCTTGGGTGATAAGATGAACCAATAACCATTTGAGCCAGAGGGAGAACTTAAATGGTAGTGAAGAAGGTAAACAAAAATTTTAGGATAATTTTGTCTCTCTTGGTTAATACTTATCTGTGAAATTCTATTTTTTCTTTTTTTGGTAGAGACAGTATCTCACTATGTTGTCCAGGCTGGTCTCAAACTCCTGGGCTCAAGCCATGGCCCCTCTCAGCCTCTTAAAGTGTTAGGATTACAGGCATTAGCCATAGTCAGTTTTTTAATAATAAAAAATATATTTATGATAAAAGCACAACTTTTTTTTTTTTTAAATTTATTTATTATTATTATACTTTAAGTTGTAGGGTACATGTGCATAACATGCAGGTTTGTTACATATGTATACTTGTGCCATGTTGGTCTGCTGCACCCATCAACTCGTCATTTACATCAGGTATAACTCCCAATGCAATCCCTCCCCCCTCCCCCCTCCCCCCTCCCCATGATAGGCCCCGGTGTGTGATGTTCCCCTTCCTGAGTCCAAGTGATCTCATTGTTCAGTTCCCACCTATGAGTGAGAACATGCGGTGTTTGGTTTTCTGTTCTTGTGATAGTTTGCTAAGAATGATGGTTTCCAGCTGCATCCATGTCCCTACAAAGGATGCAAACTCATCCTTTTTTATGGCTGCATAGTATTCCATGGTGTATATGAAAAGCACAACTTTTAATGTATTAATTTAAAAAGGAGTACTTTTTCTTTACTTCAAAATGAATCCTTATACAATATTCATCTCTGAGATTTGAAATGTAGATATAATTTATTGATATATTTGAGTGTTTTTATCATTCAAATATTTTTATGCAATTAAATCTTAAGGGAAAACTGTTGAAATTAATATTTCTAGTTATGAAAATCATGCAATTACATGAAAAATGCTTATGATATTGTTGTAGGTGAAGAGAGCTCATTCAAAATTGTATTTACTATATAATCTGAATTCTCAATTCCATATCAACCTTGGTAAAGATATCTTAGCAGGTTAAGGATTTGTTGTGTGTTTCTTGATTCAGGAAAATTTGTGACTCATTGAAGACATCATTCTAGATATAAAATCAATAGAAATCCCAGAAAATTTACTATCAGTGTATTAAGAAGGCCCTGTGTGTGCAGACTTCTTTCTTCTTTTTCTTTTCTTGCTTCTTATTTATTTATTTATTTATTATTATTTTTAATTTTACTTTAAGTTCTAGGATACAAGGGCAGAATGTGTAGGTTTGTTACATAGGTATACGTGTGCAATGGTGGGTAACTGCACCTACTAACTTGTCATCTAGGTTTCATTAGCAATTTTTCCTAATGCTCTCCCTCCCCTTGCCCCTCACCTCACAACTGGCCCCAGTGTGTGTTTTTCCCCTCCCTGTGTCCATGTGTTCTCATTGTTCAACCCCCACTTGTTAGTGAGAACATGTCGTGCTTGGTTTTCTGTTCCTGTGTTAATGTGCTGAGGATGATGGCTTCCAGATTCATCCATATCCCTGCAAAGAACATGATCTCGTTCCTTTTTATGGCTGCATAGTATTCTATGGTGTATATGTACCACATTTTCTTTATCCAGTCTATCATTGATGGACATTTGGGTTGGTTCCATGTGTTTGTTATTGTAAATAGTGCTTGTGTGCAGAATTTTTGAGTGGACATCTTCAACCAATCATTCTGTGGAATGTGTTCCTAGTTCGGTCTACAAGTTCGGTGTCTTTCACAGAGGACCTCAAGCAAGGACATATGTAATCATCTGTTGGTTGTTTATAACTGATGAGTTATTTCCAACTGCTGATAGACATCTATGATATTTCCAGAGTAGAGGATCTTCTGGGGTTAAGTGGCTCCTGCTACCCCATGTCATCCTAGATTACATGACAATGCATCTACCTAGAAGTTTTGGTTACCTAGTATGTGCATGTTTGAACTTGAATTGCCCCAAGGATATCGCCCATTGTGTGAAATATGAGCTGTGCTTTCTTATTGATCTGATGTTCCAGGTTGTGACGACTGACCCCTGGACACATGTTAATGAGTGCCCTCAAAATTATTTCTATAAATAAAGTCTTCATTCAGTCATATGGAAAAACCACATGTAGGAGTTCTGGCCCAACTAATGGCTAGCATTAACTGCCAGATATATGAATGAATAAGCCTTCAAATGGTTCCATCCCCTAGTCTTTGAGTATTCCCAGCTGAGGCCTTAGACATTTTGGAGTAAAATCAAGACATTTCTGTTATGTCCTTTCCAAATTCTAAGCCCACAGAATCTGTAAGCATAATAAAATGGTGGTTGTTTCTTGCCTCTAAGTTTAGAATGATTTGTTACTCAATTATTGCTAACTGAAATGTAATTTGGTACCTGTAAGTAGAGTGCTGTTATAAGAAAACTTGAAAATGTGTGGACTAGGAAGCAAAAGTGTACGAAAGACTCTTGAAGAGAGTGGTAGAAAAAAGTCTTCAGAGCCTTAAAGGGGCTGTTGGTGAGGGCTTAAAGGAAAGTAAGAAAAATTGGAAGCTCAATGAAATGGAGACCTTGTTCTTTAGTAGCAGAAAGTCAGCAACACCCTTCTGTGGTACACATGAAAAACAGGATACACCTAGTAAACTTGATGAACTAGCTATAGAGATGTGTAAAGTACCACTTGGCTTCTTTTCACTACATATGATAAAATGCAAACGGAAAGATATGAGTTAAAGGTTTGACTCTTATTATAAAGAACCCAGTACTTGGTGAGTTTGAATACAATACTATTTCTCTTTCCCAGTCTCTCCATACAGAGATTCTCAAGTCAAGAAAGGCTCTAGGATAAAGATAAAAACCAGGTTGGGATAGGTAAAGCCTCAAAAATACCTAAAGCAGTTCCTCCTAGAATCTTTCAGAAAGAACAAAGGCCTTCTAAGGATCTTAAGGACATATACAGATCTCTTTTTGCTGAGTGATGGAGCTTTTAAGTTTAAGAGGGTTATACCACAGTAGCCTCACAGGGAGCCCAAGGTAGAAAAAAACAATAGAAATCTCTTATTATGGCTTTTGTCTGATAGAGTGGATTATAAATTCGTACATAGAAAATGTTTCAAGGAATTGGGCAACAGGTTGGACTTAAAAGGATTGAGATAGTACAAAATGAAGTGCTTTGGACTTCCAGACAACTACAGGAGAAAACAAACTGAAAAAAAAAAAAAAAAAAAAAAAAAAACCCACTCAGTTGTAAACATAAGTTTTTTTTACGAAACAAGGAAAGATGACACAGAAAATGGAACCAAGGGACTAGAGGCAGATCGAGACGTGTTAGAGAGTAGATCTCAAGCAGTAAGACCAAACAAGGAACCGGCAATATGTACTTAGCTATATTTCAGAATTGTTATGAGCTAGTGACTGCTGCAGTCTTTCCATCCACTCTTCCATTTCCATGAGAGGGCCTATGGCAATTATTCTAGGTCTGGTCCCATAATTGTATGTTGAATGTGTAGAGCAGGTAACTTGTAACTTTAGTTTGCTTGTCTTCAGGTCAAGAGGTGCTTATGGAACTGTACTCAAAAGAATCAAACCTTAGGATCTTCATCTGTACCTGGACCTAATATAGAAAATGAGACCTTTGCAGTTGAGCTGCTGTCATTATGCTGTTAGACTTAGAAGTCTTGGAGGAGGGAATTAGAATACTTTGAATGTTGGGAGGATATTAGTTATTGTAGCTAGTGGGCAGATTATAGCAAATTGTAGTTTCCAAAGATGACTACATCGTATATCTCCAATCCCACATCCTCTTTTGAACATGTGACTTTGACATTTCTTTCATCAAGAAATGGGGTCTTCATTCCCCTCCATTCAATCTGAGTGGAATTGTGACTTAGTACAAGTAACGTTTTGTGACTTCCAAAGCTAGTTTATGCCATGACTCTTTGGACACTTGTTCTTGTAACCCATTTGCTATACTGTGATGAACTCCAAGCAGCTACATGAAGAAGTCACACATAGGTGTTTCAGCTGACAGCCCCAGCTGAGATCATGACTGATACTCAGCATCATCAACTTAAGACGTGGGAGTGAGTGAAGTTTTAGATAATATTAGCCTTCAGACTTTTCAGTCTTCCTAGCTGAGGCCCTAGACACTGTGGAGCAGAAACAATCCATCCCTGCTGTGTCCTTTCCAAATTTCTGACCCTGATTCAGAATCTGTGAGCTTAATAAATCAATTGTTGTATGCCACTAAGTTTGGGTGACTTGTCACATAGAAATAGTAACTGGAACAGTACCTGATAACAAGTACCCTTGAATCTTAAATCAAGTTCTAGACAGACAGGTAGAATGTTCTACTGGACAGTTCTGGCTGAGGAATTCCATCTCTAGACTTTTGATGATTTGTTTGTTTTAGTCTGGAAACAGTACTGATATAGAAAACTCACTACTGCTGGAACTGGGAGTTTGTCAGAGAGATGTATCTATGGAATATATTTAAAAATGTCAAACAGGTCAGTATTCTTCAACCTTTCTACCTTCCTAACCTAAAGAATGAAACCTTTTCTCACAAGTAATATTCTCTCTCTATAGAAGTAACTTTTAGGTATAAGGATAGGAAGTATATATAATAATCTACAAGGAATAGGATGGGGGAATGTGTACTTTTAAAAAGTCCCTAAATCCGGGAGATTCTTATGAGATCTCCATTTGAGATTCACTGATTTGTACACTAATATCCTACTGGGATCTGAGACAGGTTATTTATTGTACAGGCCTTCAATTCTAGGCAGTCAGGGGGCATGGCAAAGAACTAAGGAAATAATTATTTTACAAATGTCCTTGCAGTGCCACATAAAGCTCTGTAGTTTCATATTTGTTTAAAAGTGGCCCCTGGGTTGGAACAGAAATGTCAGAGATGTGCAAAAGCAGATAGATACCCAACACAATCAATGCTGTTTTAAGAAGCAGCAGAAAAGCTGTCTTTATGTGTTACTGTGCTCTTTCCCTAAGTGAATCCCAGTCCCCTCAAATAACAGAGCTATTTTTAAAGTACTGAGAAAGTCAAAAGTTTTATCATGAAATTTTAGTTCAATGTATTTATTATGTGGTGTGACTCACATCAATTTGTTGCTTGATGGGAGTAAAATTGAATCCAAGATAACAAGAAGAAAGATACAGAATCAGAAAGATAACTGTGTGAGTTTACCGTATTTTCCTCTAATTCTTCCTTCCTAATGCATGCTAGTATTTTCAAACCAGGACCACCTCTTTACCCTCATTCTCTCTAATACTGTTTTGCTATGTTTTCCCAACTTTGTTATATTTTGTCAATCTAGGAACTGAGATTTCTTTGTCCATTTATCTTAACTTGGGCCTATAATGTTATTTATTTTATTATGAATGCTTCGCATTCCTTTTTATGTGACATTCTTTCTCTTTCTTTTCACCCAAGGTCAATGTCTCTCTAATTTCTTGGTTGCTCTATTATCTATTTGTTCAAGGCAACTGACAAATTTGTATAAAAACTAGTCACATGCAGTACCAAATAAAGAAACTGGAGTAGGGGAAAGGGAAGAATAAGTTGCTGTCTAGGATTTCTTTCTAATATTGAAGGTGAGGGGATTGAGAGTTTCAGGGGGTTAGAGGCTTTACAGCAGGGAAGTAAAGCCTTCTGTAACCCTTGTTTTATTATAACCCCCACAGTCCTCCACTCTATCAGCTGAGCTGTGGAAGGATACCCCTGTTTCATTATAAAGAAACTCACTAGACTATAACCTCTCTTAAGCTCTGAGGTTTTTGTCAGTTTTTTAAACTGATGTATCCCAAGTGCCTACAATAGTGTCTGGCATATGAGAGGTGCTTAATGTGAAATTTTATTGAATGATTAAATGCAGCTCACTTTCTATCTGGGAGACAGCGTGATATAGTGGAAAGGTCATTGGTTTTGGAATAATCCTTTATCTGACATCAAATATTGAAAGTACCTAAGAATTCAGTAAGGGCTACTTTCTCTTCTAAATCTGTATTTTTTCCTTAGTTGTTCTCATCCATTCCCATGGCTTCAATTACTGTCTATAAGCTGATGATGCCTACATTTCTATTTATACCTGCAATTCCATGTATTCAATTATCTACTTGACATCTCTGCTTGAATGACTCACAGGCACCTCAAACTCATGATATTTAAAATTGAACTCATTATATTTCCCCCATATTTGCCACTGAGATGAGCTGAATCAAGCCTGCTGTAGTGTATATAACATTGATTGAGGCTAATTTTAGCCTTTTTGAGTTCCAGAATATTATTTCTAGCAGCAGACTGATGATAGATCCTTAACAAAACTCCCCTTACTTGTCGTATACACATTAGCTCACCAGAAGTTAGAGACAAAGAGAAACAAAGAGCTCTCATTTTCTATTTTCCTCCAGGGCATTATCCTATAAAATTCCAAGTCTAAGATGTAAGTTAACTTAATTTGGAGTCTGGGCTCTCTTCAAGTTCTGAGAAGTTGAATGAAAGCTTGAGAAGGAAGATCAGGGTTATTGCCATGGTATAGTCTCTCTATAAATAGAAGTGTGTAAAAAAGGAATAGCCTACTATGTTCGAATGACTTAAGTAAATGTCAGGGTCAAATGTCAGGATCAGCTATGGATACAAAAGCTACATTACTCTTTCTTGTTCTACCTTTTTTTGTGTATTATGATAAATGATTATATCGTTAATGCCCTAAATGCTAACGTAATAACAATTATCAGCTGCAGTTAATTGGTGACCTATTTTGGATAAAAGTCCTTAAAAACAACAACAATAAAAATATTAGGATCAGGGCAGGAGTTTTCAACATCAGCACCACTGACATTTAGGACCAAATAATTCTCTCTCTGTGTGGGGGAGATGGGGGGCTGCCTTGTGCATTGTATAGTGTTTAGCAGTATCCATGCCCTCTACTTACTAGATGCCAGTAGCACCACTGCCTCAGTTGTGACAAGCCAAAACGTCTCTAGACATTGCTAAATGTCTTTTGAATGACAAAATTGCCCCCAGTTAATAGCGACTGATCTAGGAGAATTGCTGCACCAGACTGGTGATATGAGAAATCATTTTAAAGATAATTGACTAATGGGATTATTACCAAATTCTTCTTTCCATATATATACCTCATCTATTATGGTAACGGGAAAATAAAGAACTGGAAATTTTTCAATGGGCACAGATTATCATAGTTACTGCATACGTATACTTACAATTTATGTATATATGCATATGCATATTAAATAATACATAATTACTATGGATGATATAAGATACATAGAATGGCTTATCAGAAAGCTAGTAAATCACTGTATTACATTTGTAGATCATGAATCACCAGATTCCAAGAGTTGATAAAGATGAATTAAAAATGATCTTTATCAGTTTAACAGAATATGTCAGTGGAAAACAAAAGTTTCTGCCACTCCACAACACCTAATGGAAAGGGAGTGGGTTACATGAACTACCTAGAAGTATAAGTAGTCCTGAATGACAGCAAAGCCTTCTGCAACTGGAAGAACATGGATGCTGGCTGTTTAAGGTCACAAACCACTTAGGTATAGCCAATTTGAAAATGCCTATAGAAAAGTACTAGTTCCATGGTGATGCTATTCAAGAGAGACTCATGCAAAGAAGAACTTCAGAAAGGTTCAAGCAAAGTCTCATACATTCTTGGACTCAATCCGCCCAGCTACATGAACAACAAGGTCCCAAACAGCCATTTCAGTATCACTGCTGGCACGGACTCCCAGAATATCACATCCTACCTTGGTCTTTACTGTCTCCAACAACTTGCCTGTCTTGGAGAGGGGACTGAATACCACTTTCAGATTAGATATCACTAGGCATAAGTGGGTGGTGATGTTCTCTGCGTATCATTTTAAGGCTTCAATCTATGTTATAGGGCCAAGATTAACAATAAAGGTGTGCATATGTCATCTCAAGTGTTCCACTTAAGGGAAATAGAAACTATCCCCCTAGAGGGAATTAAGTTTATTTGGAATTTCCAGAGTACATGGCACTATAGGAAGGCAAGCCCGTTTGAAAACTTAGGACAACCTACAGACAGTATCTGTAGTAGCTATCTGCTATGTTGCCTTGCATAAACCCTCGGTGCCTCAACGTATGGTGTAGAGGATAGCATGATGAGCTAAGAGAGAAAGACTTTCTACACCTTGGAGACTGGTGACTCTTCCATGATAGTGGATTTTAAATCTTCAATTATTTTGACTACTATCCACAAATGAAATACATTTTATGACTTTATCCAGCAAACATATTTGTGTACACACACACACACACACACAAACACATAACTGAAGCAAAAGTTTCACAAAATAATTACTTTCCTAAATGCCACATATTGTTATATTTATTTTTCTATCTTATACTTCCTTTTATAAAAATATTGTTTTTGACCAACTGAACTGATTTAATAACTTAGTGGATTAAGATCTGCACTTTGAAAAATATTCTTCTAGTGTGACTAAGATTTTACTTTAAGAATGACAAAAGTTAAAAATAGTAAGTCAGGAATTAAGTTATATTTCGCATTGGTCTATGTAAGGGAAGTATAAACATTTTATTTTTTTATGCATCTTATTTTTCTCAGAGGATATGAGCATGTACTTGTGAAAGCATTAAGCAATGGCTGTGACTATTAAAAAAGAAAGACCCTAGAACTAATTTAGACCTTGATTTTTTTTTTGTTTTGTTTGCCAAGGGTGATTGAAGACATTAAATACACTGTGAAACTTCTGCATACTGCAAAAGACCTCCAAATTTGGCAGCCTATCTGGAAACAATCCTTAATGGCAAGCTCATAGAGTTAATGAACAAAGACTTCTTGTTTTTAAAACCAGATAGCAGAACTTGTGGGAGCAGACTCTTGGAAACCAATTCTTTTACCCATCATGCCCCCAATTAAAGGGCTCTAATCACAGTTGCCTAGATTTTATGGAAGAAATATTTCTCTATAGGCTATTATGTGAGGTATTTCAGGTGACCTCTATATATGGACTATTATGCAAAGTACTTTAGAGGTAGTGGATACACAAAAATCCAGAACATCCTCTTTATGATTCACAACTTAAAATATTTGGTTGGACTTTGCTGTACATACTAGGAAGCAGGGAGTGGGGGCACAGTAAATGGGTTAACAGAACCAGTACATAACATTCTTATCATGTGGCTATGAAGGTTCTAAAAAATGCCCACTTTGTTTATCTTTTATTTTGGGGTATTTTGTGGGAGTGCTGACTGTCCACAGACCTCTAATTTGGAGTGGCTATTGAGAATGGAGACTCAATAAGCTTGACCTAGCATGTGGGTAAGTGAAGTGAGAAACTACACCTGGAAATTCCCAGATGAAATACCACTGTGACTCACAACAGTACTGTCAGTGCTCTAGTTTGATACCAGGAGTTTCAAGATGGGTGATGAGTACTACTGTAGACTTTGCGTCTCCCTTTTCAGTATGAAATGAATGTCAGGAGTACAGTTACACACCATATGGTGGGGCTAAAGGTTGTGGCCACAGCCTGTATAAAAACTGTTGGCAGAAAATAGGATGGATCTAATACAGAGGGTCTACAAGTATGATTTATTAACTATAGATTAATTGAGGAGAAGACTTTCTACGTCTGCGAGCCCAGTGCTTGGGAACTAAGACTGATGGATGAGGCTGTCTTTTGCCTAGGAAAAGTTTACAGTTGACTATGTCTCATTTCCATGGGAAACAGAGAAACGAAGTTAGTGAGTGAGTCAGAAATGAGATTGGAGTGGTTGTCACCATAAGCAAGGGCGTCTGCCTACCCATACCCATAGACTTTCTAATGGACAGTGGTCTTTGAACATGTGGCTTTTCCAGAGAGGCCTCAGGATTTTCTAGAAGAAACAAAACCTGAAGGTCTGTGTCTCTAAGGTAAGAGAACAAGGAACTGAAGGGAAAATGCTCATCTTGAAAAAGAGTGCTAATTCACACCAGGAGTAATTTGAAACCTGGATAATAGCCCAGCTTTGTTCTATCACTCTGGTTACCCTGGGGGAGGATGTCACAAAATACAGGGCTATTCCGTATGTGAGAATCTGAGTCTATAAACCAAGCTTACGGTGCCCAGATAAAGGGCTGCTTATTATCCCATTCTTGCAAGAGCCAATTCATGAGTGAAAAATATAGACTGTAACATGTACTATAAAGTTTTTATTATACATGGAAGAGTAAAATAAAAGTTGTAGGGGATCTCAGCATATCCTCAACCACTGTTCCACTTAAGCTTTTAATATGTCTGAGCATACTTGGAGAACTGCTTGAAAAAAAAAACAATGCCAAGATCCTAGCTACCTAACAGGCCAAATAACCTTTGTTAAATAATTTGTCCTTAGGGAAGAGAAAGTCACAGAACTCAAGATGAGTTCAAAGACAACTGGCCAGTTCCATTAGATAGGGTGATTCAAATGACAGAATAGGCATATATCACTCAGTTAGATTTGTTACTAATCCAGCTCATTTCTAGGGATTCATGTTTTAGTCATAGAAGAACATGAAGAAAAAACAAAGATTTCCCTCCTAGGCAAGGAGAGTGGACATCAGCAGCCTTAGTATAAAAATATTGTCTGGGCACAATGGCTCACTCCTGTAATCCCAACACTTTGGGAGGCCTAGGTGGGCTGATTGCTTGAGCCCAGGAGCTGGAGACCAGGTGGGCAATATGGCAAAACCTTGTCTCTACAAAAAATACAAAACTTATCCAGGCATGGTGGTGCGCTCCTGTAGTCCCAGCTACTCAGGAGGCTGAGGTGGGAGGATTACTTGAACCCAGGATGCGGAGATTGCACTGAACTGACAACGCCCCACTGCACTCCAACCTGGGAGACAGAGTGGGACCCCGTCTCAAAAAAAAAAAAAAAAAAAAAAAAAGAACCATTGAGGCATATCACCAGCAGCAATAACCTTCAACAGTCATCAGTAGTGAGAGTATCTTAAGAGGCAATGGATCCCATAGCTTCTTTTGGCATAGGAGGCATTACTATGGAGAAGCAAGGAGAAGAAGGAGAAGAAAATAAAAGTCATGACATCGTAGCCAAGAGGATTGGTTCTCACGGCATCTTGCATAAGTACTTGCAAAACTCTTTGTGATGCACTGAGTCCATGAATAGAGCGAAGTAGAGCAAGCACTACATATTTTTAAAACAAATGAGTTCAGAGTCACAGAGATATTATTTGATGATTGTTAACATCACTCTATTTTACATCCATGATTATGTAGCCTGTGAAATGAAAATCAATTACGGTTATATTACTTTTCTAGTAAGAAAATAAGTGTATAAAAGTAAAAGAATTGACTATATTAAGAAAATGAATCAAAATCATGCAAGTCAATTTGTCTAGTAATGTTAATTGCCTAATTTATAAAACTATAAGTGGGTGCACCCAGGGCATAAAGAGTAAAATCAATCATCCTTCAAATGCTGTCAATGAGGTATTATCAACAAGATATATAGTTGATTAAATATATCAATAATCAATGAGGTATTATCAGCTAACTGGTAATATATATAATAGGAAATGCTAGCATATCTCAAATTCCCCACTCTATTATCATTAGTAATGTATTAAATACCACAAGAAAACATCATAATTACATTGAACATCTACTATGTGCCAGATGCTTCATTTAAACTATCTCACTCAATCCTTCCAGCAACCCTGCACATTAGGTACTATTATTGCCATTTTGTAGATGGAAAAACTGAGGCTCAGAGAGTTTGTGACTCTGAGATATACAGCAATTATGTGGTGGAATTGGATTTGCCATCCTGTTCGAACTGACTGCAATCCATCCTGATGTTCTTTCTATTATAATATGCTGCCTTCCAAGGAGGTTGATTTTGAGAGATTGAAATGAGTGTGGAAAAATGTACACAGCTGTCACAAGAATCACACATTGCTGTTGAGACTCAGGAGAATGTGTTTTTATTTTAACATCTTATTTGTGTACTGTTAGTTCCTTAAATCTCATTTGGTGAATATTCAGTGATTGACAAAATACACTTTGGAGATCTGCATATGAGAGCTTGGGATTTTATAAATGGACCAACCAAAGGTGATAAGATTTCAGCTTTTATCACAGAAAAACATGAATTTTAGGTAAGTGAGAAGAAAAATGAATAGGACTGAAGTTACCACCTGAAAAGATGACTATATAAATTTTGATTTTTATAAATATAACTTTCTTTCAAATAGAAACTTTTGAACCCTGAATATTCCAGGTAGCAGGTCAGTTCTAGCTTTACATAAACTTTGGAAGTCAGTGGAAATGTGTATAGATATGTAATGCCATGTTTCCAGACTTGACAACATAATTTATGCAGTTATTTAAAAATTCATTGTTTTGAATCACGTATTTATGAATAAGAGCCAAAAAGATTACACTTCCTTGTATATTTTTACGGGAGATAGTTAATCATATATAGGAATATCCATGGTTTTCCTGAGATAAAAGTATACAACTGGAAAATTAAAACTTTTTAATGACTCACTGTTGTTCTCAGGATAAAAACTAAAATCCTTAATGGCCCTAGAAAGTGCTGCACGGTTTAGCATCTGCTTCTCTTTTTGTACTTCATCTCAAGTCACTCCAACCCGTGATCACTACATTCCAACCACACTGGTTCAGGGTCATTGTACGTATTGTACCCAAATTATGATACATTACTGAAATTATTTTGTCCTCCTATAAGAAAATATTTGAAATAAACGATAAGTATGTAAAATGAAAACTGATAAGAACGTTCACAAGAAACAAAGTAAAGAAACCTAGATTAATTCCATAAAGTGTAGCTCTATTAAAAACAAATTACTTCTTATGAATCGTGTCGTGATAAAATTAAATGTGCTTGAACAAAGCTAAATATTATTTGTTTGTTTAAATCATCTTTCTTTCCCTAAAATAAAAAATTGAGGATGCTATAAATCCAGTTTCAAAGAGCAATACTTCACTCTTTTGCTTTACCCCTCTGCTCCTTAAATTTATGTACACAATAGAGAAAAGAAACAGGGGAATGTAGAATAAAATAAACATAAGAAACATAAAAACCAAATGTGTGGACATTGTTTGCAACTGATGAGAAAACAGTTAGAAAAAGATATCTTTGAGATAATTAGGAAAATTTTAATCTAACCTGGGTGTTAGATTTTATCAAAAACTTATTTTTAATTTTGGTAGGTATGGTAATGAAAGGGTGGTTATGTGGGAAAATAAGTCCTATTAGTTTGATATGTACTCTGAAATATTAAGGAGTGAACTAACATAATGTCTGAAATTTTCTTTAAAGTATTCCAGAAAAAAGCAAAGGAGAGAATACATGTAAAGAGATTGTTGTTATGTACACTGAATACCCAGAAAAAAAGCACCAAATGTCAAAAAAAAAGTATAAAAGAACAAGAAGAAAACAGGTGAATTTTTGTATAATTGAGTGACAGGAAATACTTTTTAAACTATGGTAAAAAGTACAAGCCAAAGAAACAAAGATTGATAATATCAACTACTTTAAAAGCAAATAAACAAAAAATTTACATGATCATAAAATGTACCATGATAAAAAAATTTTAAATGACAAATGAAAAACTGGAAAAAATATTTGCAACTGATATCACAGATAAGACCTAATCCTCCTACTTTTAGAAATTGATAAGACATATATGAAAAATGCTCAACCTTACTCATAAAAGAGAAACATGGATTAAACTACAATGAAAAAGAATGTTCAGCAATAAGCTTCAGGAAGTAAGCACTCTCATATATTTTGGTGGAACAATCCCTATGAAGGGTAATTTCACAATATTTATAAAATATACAAATGAATTTGTTTTTTGACTCAACAATCCTACTAGAATTTATGTCTACAGATATACCTGTATATGTATATATACAAAGCTTTTTATTGGGGTACTGTTTGAATTAATAAAATACTAGAAATAACTCAAATGTACATCACAGAGAACTGGTTAAATAAGTTATGGTACATTCATACAATGGAGTACTACGCACCTGTTTAAAAAACAAAGAATGAAGACCCACTCTTTATTTATACTGATATGAGAAGGTTCCAGGATATATAGTTAAGTGAAAAAAAGCAAGGAAAGGAAGAGTATTTATAGTACAGTACCTTTGTAATAAATAAAGGATGGAAATGAAAATGAAGTATATAATCATTTTCTTGCTTTTACATAAAGAAACACTTGAATTAGCCACAATATTGAATAAAAACAGTTAATGGAGGGGGTAGGAGGAGCCATGTAGATTGAGAAAGGATAGAAATGGGACTTCTGAATATAAACCTTGTTATATTGCTTTATTTTGAAACGTGACTATATTACACATTGAAAACAAGATAAATAAGTAACAGTTTAAAAGAGGAAAGTTAGCTCCACAGCAAATATTTTCCACTTCTCCCCACAAGATTTAATATTTCTTTTTGCTGTGCTTCCACACTACTTTGACTGATATATATATATACACACACACTGCTTTTCTATAACACTCCTTAGTGAGTACTATACTTTTTTATTTTTTATTGGTAATTCCAGCAAACCTATGAACTCCTAAAGTGTAGAAATTTTGTTTTAAGGCATTGCTGTCTCTCTCATAATGAGCATAGTACCTGGCAAGTGGTAGTTATCCAGTAAACTGTCTTTGAATGAATGTAACCTTTTCAGGTCCACCTTGTCTTAGTGAATCTCCTCCCATAATATCTTACTTGTGTCTATTTTATTGCATTTATCATTATCTTATGTTAGAATTTCTCACTTAGATATGTTTGTCCTTACGATGTGAACTCCTGGAGATATGGTATGTGTTAAATTAAGACAGTGAACTGAGAGACTTCCATTAAGTTAGAAATATTTTATCTGTAATTCCTCCTAAGTTAACCAAAGATATTAATATTATCATATGTAAGATGATCACTCTCTACTAAAATAATAGTCTCATTATAGGAAGATAAGAAACAAATCTTAAGAAAATATTTATTACACTTATGTGTTTATCCACAGAGACCTCACACATCATACAGTCCTTTATTAAAGGGTATGCAGAAATCTGTTAAGCTGTTTTTAAAATCTCCTTTTTATTTAACTTACAGAATTTCAAGAATTAATTTTGAAAGACACTCATAGTATTTAGACAGACTTCTATAGACTGCTAAAGGTAGAATAACACTAGTAAATAGGCGTTTAAAGATGGAAAGAGATATTTTCCTAGAGTACATAAATTCTTTGAATGCACGAAAGTCCCTTGACCCAGCTGAAATTCATTTGTTTATATAGTTATTCATTCAGTAAATACTTTTTGAGCAACTACTATACTAGGCATTCTGAGGTACTAAGGAATAAATATAAAGTTTGTCCTCAGGGAGGCAGTATAGCATAGTAGTTAAAAACATAGAATTAAATACATCTACTTCTGAAACATTGCTTCTCTCTTTATTAGTTACATGACCTTGAGCAAATTGCTTAAATATTATGCCTTAGATTTATCCTTCGTCAAATAAGGATAATGGTAGCTATTTCACAGGATTTCTATGAAGAGTTAAATGAAATAATGAAAGTATATAAAATGCACACTGCTTGGCATATAATAAGTATTTTAATAAGTATTTAAAAGTCTTATAGTGTAGAAATAGAAATGTTCTTTTTTGCAATGTATTTTTTTCCTAAGAGTAGCATTTATCTGCTTTATAGTATATGTAGTATATGATTCCTTTCCAAAAACTTACAAGTAGACTCTATATTCACACATGGTACTCTTGTCATAATTCTCAAGCTGTACAAGGTATGGGGGAACAACTTAGAATAAGTAGTGAGAAGATTAGTAAATGAAACTGATGAACAACTATTAGTAATCTTACTAAAAAGAATAAAAGAGAGTCCAAAAGACTGATGATGGAAGAATATTATTTATTTATTTGAACATAAGAGTGGAAGTCTAAGAAAGATTCTAAATGTATTAAAAACCACTTTGGAAAAAGAAATGGATGTTACTAAAAGTCAATGTGGATTCACTAAGAATGTATTATGCAAAACCAGTGTTACTTAAACTCGTGTCCCTCAGAATACTAAATGTTAATATAATGGTGCTGGAATTTAAAACTCTGTTCTATGGCCAAATAAATATGGGAAACAGGTATTTAGCAAAGTATTTGAGCACAGAACAATTCTACTTGTGTGTGTGTGTGCATATATGTGTATTATTTATCCTTATTCTAGACTAATGGCCTATGAAATATAGTTTTGGTTAATTATAGTTTTTAGTTAATTTTCTTTATTTGTAGAGTTACAAGACTTGTGGAAAGGAAAATAAGCAATCATGTTATATTTTAATTTATATAAGGAGTGTGAAGAAATTTTGTAAATGTAAGATGAAAATATGTCTTCAGGATCACTTAAATATTTTTATTCCATAACCCTTAAATCTGAAAATTTATATATCCCAGAAGCTCCCCAGCCGCATGTCGAGTGGTCAATCGCTGTAGCTCCCACAGCCTGTGCTCCCAACTCAGTGGTTCCACCCGCCATTGTAGGCCAATAATCTGTTATGGAGCATGCCTTTACCCCATTGGAGCCCCTGCTTTTAACTGAAGTGCCTTTCACCTTCTGCTATGAGGCCTCCCCCAGCCACATGGAACTATGACCGAATAGGAACAGCTCCAGTTGGCAGCTCCCAGCATGACTGACCCAGAAGATGGGTGATTTCTGCATTTCCAACAGAGCTCTGAAGAGAGCAGTAGTTCTCCCAACACGGCGTTTGAGCTCTGAGAACAGACAGACTGCCTCCTCAAGTCAGTCCCTGACCCCTGTGTATCCTAACTGTGAGACACCTCCCAGTAGGGGCCAACAGACACCTCATATAGGCATCTATATGCCCCTCTGGGACAAAACTTCCCGAGGAAGGATCAGGCAGCAATATTTGCTGTTCTGCAGCCTCCCGCTGGTGATACCCAGGCAAACAGGGTCTGGAGTGGACCTCCAGCAAACTCCAACAGACCTGCAGCAGAAGGACCTGACTGTTAGAAGGAAAACTAACAAATGGAAAGGAATAGCATCAACATGAACAAAAAGGACAACTACACCAAAACCCCATCTGTAGGTCACCAATATGA
This sequence comes from Papio anubis, assembly GCF_008728515.1. Taxonomy (NCBI): domain Eukaryota; kingdom Metazoa; phylum Chordata; class Mammalia; order Primates; family Cercopithecidae; genus Papio; species Papio anubis. The sequence continues at coordinate 71,211,886 of NC_044996.1, read as the reverse complement.
AAGACCAAAGGTAGATAAAACCACAAAGATGGGGAGAAAACAGAGCAGAAAAGCTGAAAATTCTAAAAATCAAAGCACCTCTTCTCCTCCAAAGGATCACAGTTCCTCACCAGCAATGGAACAAAGCTGGATGGAGAATGACTTTGATGAGTTGACAGAAGTAGGCTTCAGAAGGTTGGTAATAACAAACTTCTCCAAACGAAAGGAGCATTTCGAACCCATCACAAGGAAGCTAAAAACCTTGAAAAAAGGTTAGATAAATGGCTAACTAGAATACACAGTGTAGAGAAGACCTTAAATGACCTGATTGAGCTGAAAACCATGGCATGAAAACGTTGTGGCTCATGCACATGCTTCAATAGCCTATTTGATCAAGTGGAAGAAAAGGTATCAGTGATTGAAGATCAAATTAATGAGATAAAGTGAGAAGAAAAGGTTAGAGAAAAAAGAGTGAAAAGAAATGAACAAAGCCTCAAAGAAATATGGGACTATGTGAAAAGACCAAATCTACATTTGATTGGTGTACCTGAAAGTGACAGGGAGAATGGAACCAAGTTGGAAAACACTTTTCAGGATATTATCCAGGAGAACTTCCCCAACCTAGAAAGACAGGCCAATATTCAACTTCAGGAAATACAGAGAACACCACAAAGTTACTCCTCAAGAAGAGCAACAGCAAGACACATAATTGTCAGATTCACCAAGGCTGAAATAAAGGAAAAAATGATAAGGGTAGCTAGAGAGAAAGGTTGAGTTACCCACAAAGGGAAGCCCATCAGACTAACAGCAGATCTCTTGGCAGAAACCCTACAATCCAGAAGCGAGTGGGGGCCAATATTCAACATTCTTAAAGAAAAAAATTTTCAACCCAGAATTTCATATCCAGCCAAACTAAGCTTCATAAGTGAAGGAGAACTAAAATCCTTTAGAGACAAGCAAATGCCAAGAGATTTTGTCACCACCAGGTCTGCCGTACAAGCTCCTGAAGGAAGCACTAAACATGGAAAGAAACAACCCGTACCAGCCACTGCAATAACCTGCCAAATAATAAAGACCGTCAATGCTAGGAAGAAACTGCATCAATTAATGGGCAAAATCACCAGCTAACATCATAATGACAGGATCAAATTCATACATAACAATATTAACTTTAAATGTAAATGGGCTAAATGCCCCAATTCAAAGACACAGAATGGCAAATTGGATAAAGAGTCAAGACCCATCAGTCTGCTGTATTCAGGCGACCCATCTCACATGCAAAGACACACATAGGCTCAAAATAAAGGAATGGAGGAAGATCTACCAAGCAAATGGAAAGCAAAAGCAAGTGGGGGTTGCAATCCTAGTCTCTGACAAAACAGCCTTTCAACCAACAAAGATCAAAAGAGACAAAGAAGGCCATTACATAATGGTAAAGAAATCAATTCAACAAGAAGAGCTAACTATCCTAAATATATATGCACCCAATAAAGGAGCACCCAGATTCATAAAGCAAGTCCTTAGAGACCTACAAAGAGACTCACACTCCCACACAATAATAATGGGAGACTTTAACACCCTAGTGGCAATATTAGATAGATCAATGAGACAGAAGGTTAACAAGGATATCCAGGACTTGAATTCAGCTCTACACCAAGCAGACCTAATAGACATCAAAGGACTCTCCATCTCAAATCAACAAAATACACATTTTTCTTAGCACCACATTACACTTATTCCAAAATTGAGCACATAATTGGAAGTAAAGCACTCCTCAGTAAATGTAAAAGAATAGAAATCACAAGAAATTGTTTCTCATACCACAGTGAAATCAAATTAGAACTCTGGATTAAGAAACTCACTCAAAACTGCACAACCACATGGAAATTGAGCAACTTGCTCCTGAATGACTACTGGGTAAATAATGAAATGAAGGCAGAAATAAAGATGTTTTTTGAAACCAGTGAGAAAAAAGACACAACATACCAGGATCTCTGGGGCACATTTAAAGCAGTGTGTAGAAGGAAATTTATATTACTAAATGCCCACAAGAGAAAGTAGGAAAAGACATAAAATTGATACCCAACATCACAATTAAAAGAACTGGAGAAGCAAGAGCAAACAAATTCAAAAGTTAGCAGAAGGCAAGAAATAACTAAGATCAGAGCAGAATGGAAAGAGATAGAGACACACACAAAACAAGCCCTTCAAAAAATCAATGAATCCAGGAGCTGGTGTTTTGAAAAGATCAACAAAATTGACAGACCACTTGCAAGATTAATAAAGAAGAAAAGAGAGAAAAATCAAATAGATGCAATAAAAAAATGATAAAGGGGATATCACAACCGACCCCACAGAAATACAAATAACCATCAGAGAATGCTATAGACACCTCTATGCAAATAAACTAGAAAATCTAAGAAATGGATAAATTCCTGGACACATACACTCTTCCAAGACTAAACCAAGAAGAAGTTGAATCTCTGAATAGACCAAAACAGGCTCTGAAATTGAGGCAATAATTAATAGCTTACCAACCAAAAGAAGTCCAGGAGGAGACAGATTCACAGCCAAATTCTACCAGAGGTACAAAGAGGAGCCAATACCATTCCTTCTGAAACTATTCAAATCAATAGAAAACGAGGGAATCCTTCCTAACTCATTTTATGGGGCCAATATCACCCTGATACCAAAGCCTGGCAGAGACACAACTAAAAAAGAGAATTTTAGAACAACATCCCTGATTAACATAGATGTGAAAATCCTCAATAAAATACTGGCAAACCGAATCCAGCAGCACATCAAAAAGCTTATCCATCATGATCAGGACAGCTTCATCCTGGGGATGCAAGGCTGCTTCATAATGCACAAATCAATAAGCATAATCAGTCACATAAACAGAACCAATGACAAAAACCACATGATTATTTCAATAGATGCAGAAAAGGCCCTCGACAAAATTCAACAGCCCTTCATGCTAAAAACTCTCAATAAACTAGGTATTGATGGAATGTGTCTCAAAATAATAAGAGCTATTTATGACAAACCCACAGCCAATATCATACTGAATGGGCAAAAACTGGAAGCATTCCCTTTGAAAACTGGCACAAGACAGGGATGCCCTCTCCCACCACTCCTATTCAACATACTGTTGGAAGTTCTGGCAAGGAAAATCAGGCAAGAGAAAGAAATAAAGGATATTCGATAGGAAAAGAGGAAGTCAAATGGTCCCTGTTTGCAGATGACATGACTGTATATTTAGAAAACCCCATTGTCTCAGCCCAAAATCTCCTTAAGCTGATAAGCAACTTCAGCAAAGTCTCAGGGTACAAAATCAATGTGCAAAAATCACAAGCATTCTATACACCAATAACAGACAAACAGAGAGCCAAATCATGAGTGAACTCCCATTCACAATTGCTTCAAAGAGAATGAAATACCTAGGAATACAACTTACAAGGGATGTGAGGGACCTCTTCAAGGAGAACTACAAACCATTGCTCAATGAAATAGGAGAGGACACAAATGGAAGAACATTCCATGCTCATGGATAGGAGGAATTAATATTTTGAAAATGGTCATACTGCCCAAGGTAATTTACAGATTCAATGCCATCCCCATCAAGCTACCAATGACTTTCTTCACAGAATTGGAAAAAAACTACATTGAAGTTCATGTGGAACAAAAAGAGCCCACATTTCCAAGGAAATTTTTTTTTTTTTTTTTTTTTTGAGATCTGAGTCTCGGCTTCTGTCGCCCAGGCTGGAGTGCAGTGGCCCCATCTCGGCTCACTACAAGCTCCACCGGGTTCCCCGGGCCATTCTCCTGCCTCAGCCTCCCGAGTAGCTTTGGGACTACAGGCGCCCCGCCACCTCACCTGGCTAGTTTTTAGGCTTTTTAGTAGAGACGGGTTTCACCGTGTTAGCTTGCATAACTCCCCATCTCCTGACCTCGTGATCCGCCCGTCTCGGCCTCCCAAAGTGCTGGGATTACAGGCTTGAGCCACCGCGCCCGGCCTCCAAGGAAATCTTAAGCAAAAAGAACAAAGCTGGAGGTATCACGTTACCTGACTTCAAACTATACTACAAGGCTACAGTAACCAAAACAGCATAGTATTGGCACCAAAACAGATATATAGACCAATGGAACAGAACGGAGGCTTCAGAAACAACACCATACATCTACAACCATCTGATCTTTGACAAACCCGACAAAAACAAGAAATGGGGAAAGGATTCTCTATTTAATTAATGGTGCTGGGAAAACTGGCTAGCCATATGTAGAAAGCTGAAACTGGATCCCTTCCTTACATGTTATACAAAAGTTAATTCAAGACGGATTAAAGACTTAAATGTTAGACATAAAACCATAAAAACCTTAGAAGAAAACCTCGGCAATATCATTCAGGACATAGGCATGGGCAAGGACTTCATGACTAAAACACCAAAAGCAATGGCAACAAAAGCCAAAATAGACAAATGGGATCTAATTAAACTAAAGAGCTTCTGCACCGCAACAGAAACTACCGTCATAGTGAGAATGACATTTCTACAGAATGTGAGAAAATTTTTGCAATCCACCCATCTGATGAAGGTCTGATATCCAGAATCTACAAAGAACTTAAACAAATATAGAAGAAGAAAACAATCCCATCAAAAAGTGGGCAAAGGATATGAACAGACACTTCTCAAAAGAAGACATTCATACAGCCAACAGACACAAGAAAAAATGCTCATCATCACTCGCCATCAGAGAAATGCAAATCAAAACCACAGTGAGATGCCATCACACCAGTTAGAATGACAATAATTAAAGTCAGGAAACAACAGATGCTGTAGAGGATGTGGAGAAATAGGTACACTTTTACACTGTTGGTGGGAGTGTAAATTAGTTCCACCATTGTGGAAGACAGTGTGGTGATCCCTCAAGGATCTACAACTAGAAATACCATTTGACCCAGCAATCCTATTACTGGGTATATACCCAAAGGATTATAAATCATGTTAGTATAAAGACACATGCACACGTATGTTTATTGCGGCACTATTCACAATAGCAAAGACTTGGAACCAACCCAAATGTCCATCAGTGATAGACTGGATTAAGAAAATGTGACATGTATACACCATGGAATACTATGCAGCCATAAAAAAGGATGAGTTCATGTCCTTTGCAGGGACATGGATGAAGCTGTTCATCATTCTAGCAAAATTATCGCCACAAGCACAGAAAACCAAACACCGTTTATTTTCACTCATAGGTGGGAACTGACTGATGAGATCAATTTTGACATGGGCGGGAACACTGCACAGCCCTGTCAGGGGTGGGGGCTGGGGAGATAGCATTGTGAAATACCTTAATGTAAACAACGAGTTGATGCGCAAGTAACAAACCAACATGCATGATGTATACCAATGTATCAAACCTGCACATTGTGCACATGTACTGTAGAAGTTACTGTATAATAAAAACAATTAAAAAAGAAAATTTATATATCCCTTCACACATCTTTAACACCAAATGTTACTATTATTAATTAAAATTTAAATTTTTTTGTTTGTTTTTTATTTATTTTTTATTTTCGTGGGTACATAGTATGTGCATATATTTGTGGGTTAATAATATATTTTGATACAGAGATGCAATGCACAATAATCATGTCATGTAAATGGGGTATCTATCACCTCAAGTATTTATCCTTTGGTTACAAGCTATCCAATTATACTCTTTCAGTTACTGAAAAAGGTATAATTAAATTATTTTTGACCATAGTCATACTATTGTGCTAGCAAATACTAGGTCTTATTCATTCTTTCTGTTATTTGAACCCATTAACCATTCCAACTTCTCCCTGTCTAGCCACTACCCTTCTCAGCATCTGGTAACCATGATTCTAGCTTTTATCTTCATGAGTTTAATTGTTTTAATTTTTAACACACACAAATAAGTAAGAATGTGTGATGTTTGTCTTTCTGTGCCTGGCTTATTTTATTTAATATAATGACCTACAGTACCTTCTATGTTGTTGCAAAAGAAAGGATCTCATTCTTTTTTATGACTGAATAGTAGTCAGTTGTGTATATGTACCACAGTTTCTTCATTCATTTGTTGACGGACACTTAGGTTGCTTTCAAATCTTGGCTATTGTGAATAGGGCTGTAGTAAATATGAGAGTACAGATATCTCTTTGATATACTGATTTCCTTTCTTTTTGGGTATATACCTAGGAGTGGGATTGCTGTATCATATGGTAGCTCTATTTTTAGTTTTTTGAGGAACTTCCAAACTGTTCTTTATAGTGTTTGTACTAACTTACATTACTACCAACAGTGTATATGGGTTCCCATTTCTCCATATCCTTGCCAGCATCTGTTATTGCCTGTCTTTGGATAAAAGCCATTTTAACTGGGGTGAGATGATATCTCATCGTGGTTTTGATATACATTTCTCTGATGACCAATGATGTTGAGCGCCTTTTCATATATCTGTTTATCATTTGTGTGCCTTCTTTTGAGAAATCTCTATTCAAATCTTTTGTCTATTTCTGAATTGGATTACTAGGCATTTTCCTGTAGAGCTGTTTGAGCTCCTTATATATTCTGGTTATAAATCCCTTGTCAGATGGTGACATGGTTTGGTTCTTTGTCCCCAGCCAAATCTCATGTGCAATCATAATTCCCAATGTTGGAGGTGGGGCCTGGTGGCAGGTGATTGGGTCATGGGGTGATTTCTCATGGTTTAACATCATTCCCATTGGAACTGTTGTCATGACAATGAATTCTTGTGAGATCTGGTTGTTTAAAAGTGTGTGGCACCCACCCCCTACACCTTCCTTGGTCCTACTCCTGCCACGTAAGACATCTACTTCTGATTTGCCTTCCGCCATGAGTTAAAGCCCCCTGAGGCCTTCCCAGAAGTAGATGCTGCTATGCTTCCTGTACGCCTGCCTGTGTATATGTACCACAATTTCTTTATCCGCGCATAAGCCAATTAAACCTCTTTGCTTTATAAATTACCCAGTCTCAGGTATTCTTTATAGCAGTGCGTGAACTGGCTAATATGACAAATTGATATCAAGGAGTGTGGTATTGTTATAAAGACACCTGAAATTGTAGAAGTGGAACTGGGTAATGGGAACTGGGTAATGGGCAGAGGCTGGAAGAGTGTGGAAGGCTCAGAAGAAGACAGGAAGATGAAGGAAAGTATGTAACTTCCTAGAGACTGGTTGAAAGGTTATGACCAAAATGCTGATAGTGATATGGAGAATGAAGGCCAGTCTCAGGAGGTCTCAGATGAAGATAATAAACGTTTTGGTCACTTTTGTTATGAGATGATTTAGGGTATCTGATGGAAGAAATTTCCAATCAGCAAAGAAATGAACTGAAACCAGAATTGATATTTAAAAGGGAAGCAAAGCATAAACATTTGGAAAATTTGCAGCCTGGTCATGTGGTAGAAAAGAAAAGGTCATTTTCAGAGGAGGAATTCAAGCTGACTGCAGAAATTGGACTTTTGAGTTAATGCTGAAATGATTTAAGACTTTGGGGGCCTGTTGGGAAGGCATGATTGTATTTAGCAATTTGAGAAAGAAATGAGTTTTGGGAGGGGCCGGGGTGGAATGATACGGTTTGGATCTTTGTCTTCACCCAAGTCTCATGTTCAATTGTAATCCCCAATGTTGGAGAAGGGGCCTGGTGGAAGATGATTGGATTATGGGGGCAGTTTATCATGGTTTAATACAATCCCTCCTGGAGCTGTAATCACAATAGTAATTATTGTGAAAACTGGTTGTTTAAAAGTGTATGGTACCTTCTGCCCCCTTGCTCTGCTCTGGCCAGGGAACACATGTTTGTTTACTTTTTGCCTTTCTCAATAATTGAAAGTTTCCTGAGACCTTCCCAGAAACTGAGCAGATGCCAGCATCATGCTTCCTGCATGGCCTCCAGAACTGTGAGCCAAATAAACCTCTTTTAAAACAAATTACCCAGTCTCATGTAATTCTTTACAGCAGTGTGAGAACTGAGTAATGCAGGTGGGTAGTTTGCAAATATTTTCTCCCACTGAGTGGGTTGTCTCTTCATTTTATTGATTTTTCTGTTTTGTTTTGTTTTTGTTTTTTGCTATGCAGAAGATTTTTAACTTAATTTGATATCATCTGTCAACTTTTGCTATGGTTTCCTATGCTTGTGGGTTATTACTCAAAGGGATTTTTGCCTAGTCTAATGTCCTGGAGAGTTTCCCCAATGTTTTCTTTCAGTAGCTTTTTAGTTTGATATCTTAGGTTGAAGTCTTTAATCCATTTTGAGTTGATTTTTCTATATGGCAAGAAAGAGGGATCTAGTTCCATTCTTCTGAAAATGAGTATCCAGTTTTCTCAGCACCATTTATTGAAGTCACTTTCTTTTCACCAGTGTATGTTTTTGGTGCCTTTGCTGAAAACAAGTTCACTTTAGGTGTGTGAATTAGTTTCTGGTTTCTCTATTCTGCTCCATTGGTCTGTGTGCCTGTTTTTATGGTGTTACCATGCTGTTTTAGTTACTAGACCTTTGTAATATAATTTGAAGTCAGGTATGTGATTCCTCCAGTTCTGTTCTTTTTCTTAGAAAAGCTTTGACTATTCTGGGTTTATTGTGGTTCCATATAAATTTTTAGACTTTTTCTGTTAAGAATGTCATTGTTATATTGACAGATATTACATTGAATTTGTAGATTGCTTTGGGTACCATGAACATTTTAACAGTATTAATTCTTTCATGATTGTGGAATACCTTTCCAATTTTTTTCTTTTCTTCAATTTCTTACATCAATGTTTTATAGTTTTTATTGTAGAGATCATTCACTTCTTTAAGTTAATTCCCAGTTATTTTATTTTATTTGTAACTACTGTGAATGGGGTTACTTTCTTGATTTATTTTTCAGATTGTTCACTGTTGGCACATGGAAATGCTAGTAGTTATTATATGTTGATTTTGTTACTGTACATATGGTCTATCCTTGAGAATGATCCATGTGCTGAGAAGAATGTGTATTCTGCAGGGACTGGATGAAATGTTCTGTAAATTTCTGTTAATTCACTTTGGTCTATAGGGTAGATCATTTCTAATGTTGCTTTGTTGATTTTCTTTCTGGAAGAACTGTCCAATGCTGAAAGTGGGGTGTTTGATGTCTCCAGCTATTATTGTATTGGGGCCTCTTTCTCCTTTTAGCTCTAATAATATTTGTTTTATATATCTGGGTGTTCCAGTGTTGGGTGCATTTACATTTAAAATTGTCATATTTTCTGACTGTATTGACACTTTCATGATTATATAGTGTCTTTCTTTGTTACTTCTTATGGAATTTTTTCTTGAAATTTATTTTGTCTGATGTTAGTGTAGCTACTCCTGCTCTTTTATTGTTTCCATTGGTATGGAATATATTTTTATATCTTTTTATTTTCGATCCATGTGCACCTTTGCAAGGGAAGTGTGTTTCTTGCAGGCAACAGATAATTGGGTATTTTTTTAAGCCATTCAACCAGTCTATGTGTGTTCACTGGAGCATTTAGTTCATTTCTGGTCAGTGTTATTGTTGATTGTAAGGATTTGCTCCTGCTTTTTTATTATTTGTTTTCTGGTTGATTTGTGTTTCCTCTTTCTTCTTTCCTTCCTTTCTGTCTTTCTTTTATTAAAGATGATTTTCTTTGGCTGTATGATTTAATTTCTTGCTTTTCTTGTGTGTATCTATTGTACGCTTTTTGATTTGAGGTTACCATGAAGCTTACAACCTTACAAAAGGTTACTATCTTATAACCCATTATTTTTAGCTAGAAACTTTACACTGTTTGAATAAAAAACCTAACAAGCAAGCAAAAAGAAAATTATTGAAAACCATATATATTAACTTTATTCCTCGTTTTAACTTTTTGTTGTTTTTACTTATATCTTATTGTACTATGTCTTGAAAAGTTGTAATTATTGTTTATTTTTCCTTTTTTTTTTTTTTTTTTTGAGACAGAGTCTCACTTTCTCACCCAGACTGGAGTGCCATGGCAAAATCATGGCTCACTGCAATCTCTGCCTCCTGGGCTCAAGCAATCCTCCCACCTCAGCATCCTGAGTAGCTGGGAGTACAGGAATGTGCCACTGTGCACAGCTTATTATTATTATTATTATTATTATTATTATTATTATTGTACAGACGGGGTTTCGCTACACTTTCCAGGTTGGTCTCAAACTCCTAAGCTCAAAAGATCCACCAGCCTTGGCCTCCCAAATTGCTAGGGTTACAGGCATGAGCCACTGTGCCCAGCCATAATGTTGTAATTATTGTTTTTGATTGGTTCATCATTTAGTCTTTCTACTTAAGAGTAGTTTACACACCCCAATCACAGTTCTACAATTTTTGTTTGTTTGTTTTTCTGTGTACTTACTATTACCAGTTTACTTTGTATTTCAGATGATTTCTCATGGCTTATTAATGTTCTTTTATTTCTGACTTAAGTCCTCCTTTTAGCAATTCTTGTAGGACAGGTCTGGTGTCAATGAAATCTCTCAGCTTTTGTTTGCCTGGGAAAGTCTTTATTTCTCTTTTATGTTCAAGGATATTTTTGCTGAATATACTATTCTAGAGTAAAAGTTTTCTTATTCCAGCACTTTAAATATAGCATGCCACAGTTGGCTGGACTGTAAGCGTTCCACTAAAAAGTCTGCTGCCCGAGAACCTCTCTCTCTCTACCTATTCTTGAAGGCCAATAAGTGTGTTAAGATTTTTCCTTTGGATGCTATTTTCTAGATCTTGTAGGTGTACTTCATTGTTTTTTATTTTGTCTCCTCTGCCTGTGTGTTTTCAAATAGACTGTATTTTCAAATAGCTCCACCTATTTGTCTCTACCTACTCCCAACCCCTGGAATCCACTGATGTTTTTACTCTATCCATAGTTTTGCCTTTTCCATAATGTCCCATAGTTGGAATCATACAGTATGTAGCCTTTTCAGACTAGCTTATTTCACTTAATAGTATGGATTTAAGTTTCCTCTATGTATTTTCATGGCTCAATATATCATTTCTTTTCAGTACCTAATAATATTTCATTTTTAGATGTACCAGAGTTAATCTGTTCATTCATGTACTGAAGGACTTCTTATTTGCTTCCAAGTGTAGGCAATTGTGAATAAAGTTGCTATAAACATCCGTGTGCTGGTTTCTGTAGACATAAGTTTTTAACTCCTTTGGAGAAACACCAAGCATCATGATTGCTGGGTAATATGGTATGAGTATGCTTCATTTTGTAAGAAACCACCAAACTGACTTCCAAAGTGGCTGTGCCATTTTGTATTTCTACCAGCAATGAATGATGTTCCTGTTGATCTACATTCTCACCAGCATTTGCTGTTGTCAGTGTTCTGGATTTTGGTTATTGTAATAGTTGTGTAGTGATATCTCATTGTTGTTTCCATTTGCATTTCCCTCATGACATATGAAGTTGAGCATCTTTTCAAATGTATATTTGCCAGCTGTATAATTTCTTTAATGAGGTAGGTGTTGGTTAATATCTGTGGCCCATTTTTAGTTGGTTGTTTGCATTCTTATTATTGAGTTTTAAGTATTTGTATATTTACTTACTGTTGAGTGTTAAGTATTTGTATATTTTGTAAAACTGTCCCTTATCGGATATGTCTTTTGTAAACATTTTCTCCCAGTCTGTCGCTTCTCTTTTTATTCTCTTGACAGTGTCTTCTGCAGAGCTGAACTTTTACATTTTATTTGGTAACAGATTTATTAAAATATAATTCATACATGATACAATTTACTCCTTTAAAGTGTACAATCTAGTAGTTTTTATCTGCACTACACTCAGTTATGTAATCATCACCACAATCAATTTTAGGACATTCTCACCACTCCATAAAGAAACCCCATACCCTTTAGTTCTCACCTCTCAACCCCTCTATTCTTCCCAATCCCTCACCACCAGCCCCTAGCAGCTAGCAATCTACTTTCTATCTAAGCAAATTTGCATATTCTGTGTAAGAAATTTGTTAATTTTAATGATGTTAAGGTTATTGATTATTTCTTTTATAGATTGTGGCTTTGGTGTTGTATCTAAAATGTCATTGTTAAACTCTGGGTCACCTAGATTTTCTCCTATGGTATCTTCTAGGAGTTTTATAGTTTTGCATTTTAAATTTAGGTCAGTGATCCATTTTGAGTTAATTATTGCAATGGGTGTAAAATCTCACGTCTAGACTCAGTTTTTTTTTACATGCAGATATCCAGTTATTCCAGCACCATTTGTTAAAAGAACTATCTCATTAGCTCAATTGCCTTCATTATTGAAGGTAATTTGACTATATTAATGTAGGTCTATTTATAGGCTCTCTAGTCTGTTCCCTTAGTCTATTTGTCTGTTCTTTCACCAATACCACACTGTCTTGATTACTGTAGTTTTATAGTAAGCCTTGAAATTGGGTAGTGTCAGTCCTCCAACTCTGTTCTTTTCCCTTAATATTGTTTTAGGTTATTTTAAATGGTATATTTAAATATTTTTATTTCCCATGTCTATTGCTAATATTTTCAAATACCATTCTATTTATATATTGATTTTGCAGGCAGTTATCTTGCTCAAACCATTTATTATTTAAAATAGTTTATTAGTTTTTTTGTATTTTCTATATACATGTATATTATTTACAATTGGCTACATTTAAATTTATTCCCTTCCAATAATTATAACTTTATTTTATTTTTCTTCTTTTATCAGATTGCCTAGAATATCTAGCACTATGTTGAGTAGAAGAGGTAATAGCAGTTATTCATATTTCATTCCCATTGTCACAGGAAGAAGTTTAGCATTTCACCACCAAGTACAGTGTTTGCTTTAGCTTTTTATATACATGTTTTAACAGATTAAAGAGGCTCCTTTTTATTTCTAGTTTGCTAATTTTTTAATCATGAAAGGAAGTTGAATTTATCACATTACTTTTTTTCATCTATTGAGATGATCATGTGATCTTTCTTCTTTCTTAAGTTAATGAGGCATATTACATTGATTGCTTTTCAAATGTTGAACCAACCATGAATTCTTAGTGTTGGGAAAGGCAGTCTTGTGCATGCAGTCTTTTGACCCCCACTTGGCCATTTAAAATAGGTGTTGGGACTAAAACATGTCCTTAGCAAGAGATAAGCAGCCTACAAACCCTGTTCCAGGCTGGAAATATTTTTCTGTTTCAGACTTACTAAGTGTTCTTTTGTTTTACTATGTGTATGCATCAATGGCTCTCAGGCATGTCCTAGCTTTCTGTCTTTCAGACTGGGTTGGGGTGGGTGTGGATAAGGGTCCTTCTTCTAAGGCACAAGAAGGGTATGCTTATCCAATTGCTTTGTGTTTGTTGCTAGGGGGTACTGGCTGGCCATGGGGGGTACCAACACACACCATTGAAGCTGATTTTGCTCTGTCTTTTTTCTATGTAAGTAAAGTGTTGTTTTATCCAGGGCTTGACTGCATTATGTTCTTTGTGACTCTGATAAAGCAATGCAATGGGCATATGCTATTAGAGTCAATTCCAGGGATTAGTAAGTGATGCCGAATGTTCTGCTTAACAGTTAGAATAATCCAACTTGGTCATAAAGTACTATCCTTTTTATATGCTACTGGATTTGGTTTGATACTACTTAGTTTAGCAACTTTGCTTCTATTTTTCAAGAGATGAGATAGGCCTGTGAATTTCTTTTATTGAAATGTACTCATCAAGCTTTGGAATGAACAATAAGCTGCCCTTGAAATATTGAGAAATATCTTTTTAAATCTATTATATTGAAGAATATGGGTAAAATTGGCATTATTTATTCCTTAAATGTTTGGTAAATTTTGCCAATGAAACAATCTGGGCCTATAGTTTACTTTGTGAGAAGGTTTTTAATTATATATACACTTTTAAAATTTTCTTATGTTTTTTAGTTCTGTACATATTTTAAACTCACAAGACACATTATTATTGTTTCACACATTGCTCATTCAGATTTACTCAGATATTTGACATTTGTGTCGTTCTTCACCTCTTGCTGTGTCTCTTGGCTATAATCTTTTATTTTACCTGAAATACATCCTTTAGCATTTCAATTAGTGTGAAACTTCTGGTGAATAATTCTCTTTTGTTTATCTGAAAGTGTCTTTATTTCACACTAGTTTGTAAGGGATATTTTTGTTGGCTTTAGATTTCTATGCTGACAGTTATTATTTTAGCACAGTTATATTCTATGCTGACAGTTATATTCTTTTAGAACATTGAAGCCCTGTTTCCATTGTCTTCTGCCTCTCATTTGTTCTGACATACAGTCAGTAATAATTTTTTTTTTGCTGCTCCTTTTATAGTAATATGTCTTTTTAATTTTTGTGTGCTTTTCTAGTCTTTAGTTTTCAGTCACATCCATTTTTTTTAGGTAAGATTATTTTCAATTGAATGCTAGACCTTGTGATGAAAATGTGGTACTAATAATGAAGCTCCAGATGATGCTATCTTTTTTCAAAGACATATAACTCTTGCTTTTTGAGCCTATCCAAGTCACCTTAAAGGTTCCTTTGGAGTCCATTCAATTGTTTGTTTTTTTCTTGTTCCTGGATTATAGCTGTTTGGAGAAGTGATGGTATGTGACTTCCGAGATAAGGTCATAAAAGATGATCTAGTTTCTGCCTTGTTCATTGGACTGTAAGCTGCAGTATGAGAACATCAACTCTCCGAAGCTGCCATGCCATGAGAAAGTCATGTGGTGAGGCCATATGCAGGCACTCTAGTCAGCATTTACAACTGAGCTTAATGTTTGACTCATCTCAACATAGGCACCAGACACACAAATAAAGAAACCTCCAAATGGTTTTAGCCTGCAGCCATCAAGTGACTCCCAGCCTTCAAGGCTTTCCAGCTGAGGTCCTAATTACAGTAGAGAAGAGACAAATAGTCACCTCTGTGCCCTGATTGAATTCTTGACCTGCAGAATCTGTGAGTATAATAAGATGGTTGCTTCATGTCACTAAGTCTTGGGGTTGTTACACAACAATGGTGAAAGGAATGAGTGTTTTGGAGGTGTCAAAGGAAATAATGAAATGAAAATGAATAAAAAGTATAAGATTGGAAGGAAAAAATAGAGCTGCAATTTTTTATGGTTGATATAATTGTGTAAATAGAAAATGTAAAAGAATATACAGATTATACTATTAATATTCACACATGAGTTTAGAAAATTACTTCATACAAGGTCAACATACTATAATCAATTGTATTTCTATATAGCAGTTATAAACATTCTACCTTTTTAAAAGGAAATATAAAGGGCAATGAATAGTCAGGACACTTCACGAAGAAGACCAAAGTAGAAGAACTTGCCATGTTACATTTCAAGATATTTAAATTTCTAGTAATTAATATAGTGTGGTAATGGCACAAAGGTAGACAAATAGACAAATGAAACAGCATACAGACACCAGAAACAGACTCATGAATGTATAATCATTAGATCTTTGACAAAGGTGGTATTGCAAAACAGTGGGAAAAGGGTGTAGTTTCAATTATTGATGCTAGAATAATTGGATATCTATTTGAAAAAAAAAATTAAACTTGACGTATATCTCAAACCTTATACACAAATCAATTCCAGGTGGATTGTAGATCTAAATGGAAAAAACACCACAATAAAGCTTTTGTAAATAAATGTAAGATAACATCTTCATGTTCTCAGGGTCTGGAAAGATTTCTTAAAAAAACTCACAGAAAAGCATTAACCATCAAGAAAAATATTTTACATGTGACTAATTAAAAATGTTTAAAAAAAGCTAGCCTAAGGATAAAAGTTACTTGCAACACATAAGGGACAAAAGGCTCCTATTAGGAATAGAGACAAAGACAAAAAAAATAGAAAAATGGAAAAAAATTCTTAACAGATATTCCACAAAAAAAATATATCAATGGCAATAAATATATGAAAAGATGCACAGCTTCTTAGTAATCAGGGAAATGTAAATTAAAACCACAATGAAATACTATTCCTTGGAAAATAAAAGGGCTAAAAGAGAAACACAGTGTCCAGAATGAGGACCCTATGCTAATTTATACAATGCTAGTCATACCATACTTGAATTATGACATTCAATTCTGGGACGACCTTTTGTAGAAAAGAGAAACAGACAAACTGAAACATATTTAGAGACATCTCTAGAGATCACAACATATGAAAAATGGTTAGAGAAACAGGAAATATTAAGTTGGAGAAGAGAAGGCTTCATATTACAAGGATAAAGATGAGTTTATGATGGGTAAGTATTAGAATCAAAGAAACATGAAAGGAAACAGATCTCAGCTTAATCTCAGAAAATAATTTTCTAATGTTTTAAGCTGACTAAAAGCAGAATGGAAATGCCTCTGGAATTTTCAGCTCACTGTAACTGGAGGTGTTCATAAGTAATTTCTGGACAACCACTCTATGGAGTTATTACTGGTAGGATGTGGGGGGAAGATAGAGAGCATATTAGGGTTTTCTAGAGAGACAGAACTAATAGGATAGGTGTATATATAAAGGGGAATTTATTAAGAAGTATTGACTCACACGATCAGAAGGTGAAGTCCCACATTAGGCCGTCTGCAAACTGAGGAGCAAGAAAGCCAGTCCAAGTCCCAAAACCTCAAAAATAGGGAAGCCGACAGTGCAGCCTTCAGTCTGTGGTTGAAGGTCCAAGAGTCCCAAAGCTGAAGAACTTGGATTCCGATGTTCACAGGCAGGAAGCATCTAGTAAGGGAGAAAGATGTGGGCTGGGAGTCTAAGCCAGTCTAGTCCTTCCACGTTCCTTTGCCTGCTTTTATCCTAGCAGTGCTGGAAGCTGATTAGATGGTACCCACCCAGACTGAGCGTGGGTCAGCATCTCCCAGTCCACTGACTCACATGTTAATCTCCTTTGGCAACATCCTCACAGACACACCCAGGAACAATACTTTGCATCCTCAATCCAATCAAGTTGACACTCAATATTAACCATCACAGAGGGTGAGACTGACTTCTGAGGTTTTAAGGGGTTTAAAATTCCACCCTATCCTATCTTGTCTCTTTCTAATGATAACCACATTTACTGGCTTCTCCTCTGGAGTCAGTGATACCTAAGGGAAGAGTGGGGCAGTAACCCTTACTCAAACTATCAAAAGGTTTTGGAAATAGCTGTTGCTCTTGAGTAGAGCCTTATTGTTCCTTGAGACCATTTACTGTTACTGCTCAGGAAGAACGCATGAAATGACATTCTATCCCTCCGTTGGAATTCTGTAAAGAGCTAATAAAAGTTACATCTCTCTTTTTTTTTCTATTTATTTATTTATTTATTTATTTATTTTTTATTATTATTATACTTTAAGTTCTAGGGTGCATGTGCATAACGTGCAGGTTTGTTACATATGTATACTTGTGCCATGTTGCTGTGCTGCACCCGTCAACTCGTCAGCACCCATCAACTCGTCATTTACATCAGGTATCACTCCCAATGCAATCCCTCCCCCCTCCCCCCTCCCCGTGATAGGCCCCGGTGTGTGATGTTCCCCTTCCCGAGTCCAAGTGATCTCATTGTTCAGTTCCCACCTAAAGTTACATCTCTAAGTCTGGCTTTTCAAAGCCGTGCACATTTATTTTCTATAGGTGAGTGGCGCCCTCTAGTGACTCTAATTATGAACGTACCATCTGGGGTGAGATCAGACCTCTAAACACAATACTTCCAGGACTCCCTCTGGTAAGGAGTAAAAGTTGCTTCCTGCTGATGCCCATCGCTACATAGCAGGTGACTGAGACAGCCTAAGAATTCTTAAGCATAACACTCTGTTACTTAACCTACCCTATATCCTCTGCCTATACTCCCCTTCTGCTGGTACTTGAGGAGAACAACAGTATATCTTCCAATGTGTGGTAATTTTGTATGTGATTTACATATTTATATGTTAATGTGTTGTGTGTTAATAGAGAAAAAATGTTATATTACTGATCTCCCATCTGCCAGAACAGGCAGGAAGGTGGGCACCAGGGCATCATTGAGTGATGTTGGTGGTTCTTCCAAAAATCAAGGTTCTTTGAAGACCACCAAGACTCCAGGCATTCTTATTTTGGAAACATGAAGATTTGGTTATGCTTTGTGTCCCCATCCAAATTTCATCTTGAATTGTAATCCCCATAATCCCCACACGTCTAGGGAGAGACCAGGTGGGAGATGACTGGATCATGGGGGTGGTTTCCCCCATGCTGGTCTAGTGATAGTGAAAGAGTTCTCATGAGATTTCATGTTTTTTTTGTTTGTTTGTTTGTTTGTTTTTTTGGTTTTTTTTTTTTTTTTTTTGAGTGTACCTGTGTCCCCAGGATGGAGTTCAGTGGCGCGCTCTCTGCTCACTGCAACCTCTGCCTCCCGGTTTCAAGCAATTCTCCCACCTCAGCTTTCTGGGTAGCTGGGATTACAGGCGGCCACCACCACGCCGGGCTAATTTTTGTATTGTTAGTAGAGACGGGGTTTCACCTTTTTGGCCAAGATGGTCTCGATCTCCTGACCTCATGATCTGCCCATCTCAGCGTCCCAAAGTGCTGGGATTACCGGCATGAGCCACCATGCCCGGCTGATCTCATGGTTTTATAAGGAGCTCTTCTCCCCTTGCTCCTCCCTCTTCTCTCTCCTGCTGCCATGTGAGAAGGTCCAAGCTTGCTTCCCCTTTGCCTTCCACCATGATTGTAAGTTTTCTGAGGCCTCCCCAGCTATGCAGAACTGTGAGTCAATTAGACCTCTTTCCTTTATAAATTACCCAGTCTTTGGTATTTCTTTATGGCAGTGTGAAAACAGACTAATACACACCACTTCACAGTGTATCAAACATAAAAATGCAAATGTACCTATAATCCTTCTTAAATATAAATATTAAGCAAACATATTCTAAGATTTGTATAACTTTGTTTTAAAATTTAAAAATTGTCAGCCACAAACAATTCATTAAAATATACTTGACAGTGATTTCTCTGCAGAAACAGGAATTCTGCTTATGTGAGATAAAAATGTAAACTCCAAATTGTTTTCAAATGAAATGAAATTTTTACAAATAGTAAACTTAATATTCAATGAAGTTGACATGATAATGTTTTTCAGATAGTTCATTAAACATTTCTACATTGTAATTTTGTAGTGTTTTGTAGGTAAATAATATTTTAATTTTTTCAAAAGTTTAAAAGTAGGCAAAATTTCTGCTTCTGGAAATGGTGGGGACTAGGTGATCTGGAACAACTCTCTTGATAAAGGGAATTTAAAATGTTGGAAGATATTTTATAATACATGAAAAATATCAAAGACCTCAAGAGGAAAGTGAGGAATTATCAGGGCAAGAAAAGAGGGTGAATTACAACTCCAAAGAGCTCAGTGATGATAAAGAGTGCTTCTGCTGAGGGGGCATTTGCTGATCAAGAAAATTCAGCTACTTTTGGTGTGGCGAATGAAAATTACTCACCTGGAGACTCTTAGTTCTGAGTGACGGGTGAGAGCATAGCAGTGTCCACTTGAGAAGGGAAAGGGAGGTCGTACTACGACAGTATAAGAAAAATTATGTTCATTTTGCAAAATTAAAAAAAAAAAAAAAAAAAAAAAAACAGAAGAAAGAGTCTCCTGTTGAATAGGCCAAAAATGCAATAACAGAAGCCCTGATGTTGGCAATGAGGAGGGTGACTAGATCATGCTGACTTACTTTTACCTGATTATTTGTATAACGATTTTGAGTTGTGTCTAGAAAAGGCAAGAGTTGGATAAGTTGAGAGGGCAGAAAAGGTTAGGAGAATGTGGGGAGAAGGCGAAGAAAGAAACAGGAAGAGCAAAGGCATGAGAGTGACCATAAGCATGATAATTGCAGCGGGTAGCCAACAATGATTGCATACCTAGGGAAGTTAGTTTAAGAGAGCAATAAGTAAGATTGTATGAATAGTGTGGGCCTAGATTATGGCGAAAACTGTTTAGCAACATAATTTAGGTTTAGTTTGATGGTTAATGGAGAGCTAATTTAAGTATTTCTGCCTACATCATCTTCAGTGATACAAGAAAGTGGTGTTTTAGGATGAAAAACTAGCTAACTTTTTTTTTAGTACTTTCCTTCTTCCTGGCAGTGAGTTAACAGTAATAGGTAAGAAGGTGGCCTCTGGAGGCTAGCAGCATCCTGATACCAAAGCCTGACAGAGACACAACAACAACAAAAAGATAATTTTAGGTCAATATCTCCGATGATACTGGCAAACCTAATCCAGTGGCACATCAAAAAGCTTATCCACCATAATCAAGTTGGCTTCATCCCTGGGATGCAAGGCTGGTTCAATATATGCAAATCAATTAATGTAATCCATCACATAAACAGAACCAATGACAAAAACCACACGATTATCTGAATAGATGCAGAAAAGGCCTTTGACAAAATTTAACAGCCCCTCATGCTAAAAACTCTCAATAAACTAGGTATTGATGGAACATATCTCAAAATAATGAGAGCTATTTATGACAAACCCACAGGCAATATCATACTAAATGGGCAATAACTGGGATGATTCCCTTGAAAACCGGCACAAGACAAGGATGCCCTCTCTCACCACTCCTATTCAGCATACTGTTGGAAGTTCTGGCAAGGGAAATCAGGCAAGAGAAAGAAATAAAGGGTATTCAATTAGGAAAAGAGGAAGTCAAATGGTCCCTGTTTGCAGATGACATGATTGTTTACTTAGAAAACCCCATTGTCTCAGCCCAAAATCTCCTTAAGCTGATAAGGAATTTTAGCAAAGTCTCAGGGTATAAAATCAATGTGTGAAAATCGCAAGCATTTCTATACACCAATAACAGACAGAGAACCAAATCATGAGTGAACTCCCATTCACAATAGCTTCAAAGAGAATAAAATACCTAGGAATCCAACTTACAAGGGATGTCAAAGACCTCTTCAAAGAGAACTACAAATCACTGCTCAATGAAATAAAAGAGGACACAAACAAATGGAAGAACATTCCATGCTCATGGATAGGAAGAATCAATACCGTGAAAATGGCCATACTGCCCAAAGTAATCTATAGATTCAATGCTATCCCCATCAAGCTACCATTGAGTTTCTTCACAGAAATGGAAAAAACCACTTTAAAGTTATATGGAACCAAAAAAAGAGCCTGCATTGCCAAGACAATCCTAAGCCAAAAGAACAAAGCTGGAGGCATCATGCTACCTGACTTCTAGCTATACTACAAAGCTACAGTAACCAAAACAGCATGGTACTGGTCCCAAAGCAGAGATATAGACCAATGGAACAGAACAGAGCCCTCAGAAATAATACCACACATCTACAACCATCTGATCTTTGACAAACCTGACAAAAACAAGCAATGGGGAAAGGACTCCCTGCTTAATAAATGGTGCTGGGAAAACTGGCTAGCAATATGTAGAAAGCTGAAACTGGATCCCTTCCTTATGCCATATACAAAAATTGACTCAAGATGGATTAAAGATTTAAATGAAAGACCTAACGCCATAAAAACCCTAGAAGAAGACCTAGGCAATACCATTCAGGACACAGGCATGGGCAAAGATTTCATGACTAAAACACCAGAAGCAATGGCAACAGAAGCCAAAATAGACAAATGAGATCTAATTAAACTAAAGAACTTCTGCACAACAAAAGAAACTATCATCAGAGTGAACAGGCAACCTACAGAATGGGAGAAAAGTTTTGCAATCTACCCATCTGACAAATGGCTAATATCCAGAATCTACAAAGAACTTAAACAAATTTACAAGAAAAAAAAAAAAAAACACCCCATCAAAAAGTGGGCAAAGGATATGAACAGACACTTCTCAAAAGAAGACATTTATGCAGCCAAAAGACACAAGAAAAAATGCTCATCATCACTGGTCATGAGAGAAATGCAAATCAAAACCACAATGAGATACCATCTCATGCTAGTTAGAATGACAATCATTAAAAAGTCAGGAAACAACAGATGCTGGAGAGGGTTTGGAGAAATAGGAACACTTTTACACTGTTGGTGGGAGTGTAAATTAGTTCAACCATTGTGGAAGACAGTGTGGCAATCCCTCAATGATCTAGAACTAGAAATATCATTTGACCCAGCAATCCCATTACTGGGCATATACCCAAAGGATTATAAATCTTTCTACAATAAAGACAAATGCACATGTATGGTTATTATAGCACTATTCACAATAGCAAGACTTGGAACCAACTCAAATATCCCAGTGATAGATTGGATTAAGAAAAGGTGGCACATACACACCATGGAATACTATGCAGCCATAAAAAAGGATGAGTTCATGTCCTTTGCAGTGACATGGATGAAGCTGGAAACCATCATTCTAAGCAAACTATCACAAGGACAGAAAACCAAACACTGCATGTTCTCACTCATAGGTGGGAGTTGAACACTGAGAACCCATGGACATAGGACAGGGAACATCACATGCTGGGGCCAGTCAAGGGGTGAGGAGCTAGGGTAGTGACAGCATTAGGGGAAATACCTAATGTAAATGAGGAGTTGATGAGTGCAGAAAACCAATATGGCACATGTATACGTATGTAACAAACCTGCACGTTGTGCACATGTACCATATAATTTAAAGTATAATTAAAACAATATTAATAATAAGAAAGTGGCCTCTGGAGTTGGTTGGACCTGATTCTAGTCCTGACTCTGGAATTTACTAACTATATGATTTTAGGAAAATTATTTTTCTGAGTTTCAGTTTCTTCATCTGTAAAATTAATGTAATAGCACCTACCTCTTGAGGTTGTTTTAAAGACAACATGTAAAGAGATCAATTTGGAATTAGTATTTAAGACAGATTGGAGAAGCAAAAACCTGTGGGTAGGGAACAGTTACAAATCTATTGTAATTACTGAGCCTAGACAAAGATAGCAAACCATAGACTGGAGACAGTGGAAAAACAGCAAAGGTAAAGAAGTAGGACAAGCGACTCACTCCTTCTCTCCATTCTCATTCATCTTGCAAATTCCTTTTTTTTCTGTTCATTTAACATGATCTGGGAACCTAAAACTATACTTTGAAGTATATAGTCTGTCTCTGGACATTATCAACTGTTTGCTCATTTCCTTAGAGCTACAAATAACCATCTACTCTCTCTCTTCACCATTTCAACATCTGCAATATGTTCTCCCAAATACCTTACTTCAGTCAGTTAAAAAGCAAAACAAAACTAAAATTATCCATCGTTTTACACAATATTTTCAATTTTTTCTTTGTAATTTTTTCCTTCATTCTTAAACTTGCCAATCAGGCCTCCTGCAAATTCCCACGGAAGCAGGGTTCCCTAATTAACAAAACACAAAATTCAAAAAGAAAACCAATCCTGCCATTTCTGGGCTTAAGGAAACCTGAAACTTTCCTTCAAAACTCTGTGGCATTGCTCAGTACTTTAGTTCCTAATTCCTACAACGAGCTAAGATCAGAAAAATCACTACATAATAGGAATCTCAAAATGCGCAAGGCTTTGAGAACATGGGTTTTCAACATACAGCTTGCTCTTTCAGGATCTGTCTTCTTATTTGCATACATTTCTGAGCAGGAAGTTATGCGCAGCACTTTTAGTCTCCGCGTGAAAAGGTCTTTCATGCTAATCTAATTCAATTCAGTTCTCCTTTTTCTTTCTTCTTCTCCTCGCCCTCTTCTCAGGGAAGGAATCGTCAAAAATCAATGTTTCAACAGATCTCGCGGTGCTATTCGAGATTCCCTATTAAAAAAAAAAATAGAATTGATGCAAACAGCCTGTTCCTTCCGGGGTTTTGGGCTGGAACTGCAGCGCTTAGAGAGCCCGGTGGAAGCTGCTAAAGGCGGAGGCGGGGCTCTGGCGAGTTCCCCTTCCACCTTCCCCCACCCTTCTCTGCCAACCGCTGTTTCAGCCCCTAGCTGGATTCCAGCCATTGCTGCAGCTGCTCCACAGCCCTTTTCAGGACCCAAACAACCGCAGCCGCTGTTCCCAGGATGGTGATCCGTGTATATATTGCATCTTCTTCTGGCTCTACGGCGGTAAGGAGAGTGGGGAGTCCACCTTTGTTGTTTTCCTACACACCAGTCCTCTCCTGCCCCAAAACCATTAAAATGCAGAAGTTCCTCTGGCAGCTTCTCCTTCGGAAGACTCATGCATCCCCCACCCCACCCCTCTTCTTCCCCTTTTTCCCTTTGTTGCATCGATTTCATTTTTTTTTTCCCCCATAGAGTTCAGCTTTGTTTGCTTCGTGACATTGGGGGGCACATTTCTCCTTTGAAGGAAAACGAAAGCTACCAAGTTTTGGGAGATGGGAGTTGGTGCTATATGGTCTTTAGGGTTACGTGAAGTCAAGTAAAATCGCACACTGGTGAGTTTCAAGAGTGAGACATTTGATGAATACGCCCTAAGTACTGAGGCAAGGAGGAGTGCACTTCTGTAAATGATGGGGGTACACGTGCTGTAACTGGTGGGGTTTGAGTGGAGGCCTACTGAGGCATTGTGATTATTCTGGGTGAGTGAGACCCTGGTAATAGAGTTATTTTGAGAGTGTGTAGATGAGAGTGGTTAACTTGAGCTTAAAGGCCTGTTAGAACTAGACAAACTGGGAGGGGAAGTTGGGAACAATGACGTAAATTTTTTTTAACTTAATGTGACAAGAGATTCAGTCTCCCCCCCCATATTGTCCCTTATTTTGACTTTTTCTATTTTTTCAAAATATTTTACTTTTAAAGTTCCCTCACTGCTTCAAATATATTGAGAACTCAGTTGCTTCTTGTGTAGTGGCAGGCTGAGTGGCTGCTGCTTCAAATGATAGGACTTTCTCCTTCATGGATTCACTTACTCTTAATTTAGAATAACAAATTTTCAGCAGCTGTCGGGAGAATATGATAAACTGGGGTGCAAGATGAGTGCATATTCGTGATAAATGAAAGTACTTCTGCTTTTCACAACTCAAGAGAAAGGCAGACAGTGGCGA
The DNA here is from genome assembly GCF_008728515.1 of Papio anubis. Taxonomy (NCBI): domain Eukaryota; kingdom Metazoa; phylum Chordata; class Mammalia; order Primates; family Cercopithecidae; genus Papio; species Papio anubis. Next base: position 71,186,912 of record NC_044996.1, on the reverse strand, counting down.
GAACAGATGTGTGGGCTCAGGGCTAGGAACCCCTTCCTTCTTCTTGAGCTGCAGAGCAGAGCTAATCCAGGTTGTTGTGTGTTTTTTATTTTTTGGCTTGTTTATTTACACCTGAGAGGATGTGGAATAGAACTGGAGGTTATGTTAAATCACAAGAACCTTGATATTTGAACTTTGTCTTCTCTGTCCACCGTGTGTGGATGTGTTTATGCAATTTTGGAATATCAGAAAATTTAAACTTACATTTTTTGAACAAGTTTAGGTTGAAAAAAAGAACAACTTTTATATTGCCTTTGGACTTCATTTTATGAGCCTCTTGCTTTATTATTTTCCATACATATTGTCTAATACTTCAAAGTAAAATTTGAATTGCTCAGAGTCTCAACTCAATCCAATAATTGTAAAGTCCAGCTTAATGCCTTTAGTTAAACCCCTAACGAGACTGAACAGATCAGGCAGTTAGTTTTGCTTTGGGAGTCATACAGTTTCAATACTGTTATTTATCCTTTGGTTTCTCCTTCCTCTACCCCTCCTTCAAAAGTAGATTCAAGAAGAAACTGCTTTCAGAATTTCTATTCAAGTAAGAATAACTGCACCTCTCTTTGTTAAGTCTTAAGTTTCCAAGAGCCTTAGAAATGGCTGCTGTCTTCTATTATTTCCTTTATTGGATTCCATTTTTTTTTTTTTTTTTTAGATTTCAACTTTTATTTTAGATTCCAAGGGTACATGTGCAGGTTTAATACATGGGTATACTGTGCAGGGTTTGGGGTACCATTGAACTTCTCACCCTGGTAGTGAGTGTAGTACCCAATAGGTAATTTTACAACCTTTGCCTTCCTCCCTCCCTCCTCTGTAGTCTCCAGTGTCTATTGTTCCCATCTTTGTTGGACTCTATTGTTGAAGACCATGCAAATGGCAGATGTTTATGGTATTTGTATTTTATTTCAGTTTTTTAATCATGGGTAATTAGAAATTTATCTACTGTAGTAATTACAGTTCATATGAACCTGTTATCAAAATTCTACTTCATAATACCAAAATAAATCCTTGCTTTATTATAATATTACAACACTTTTAAATAATGCTAAAACAGTGTAAAGTGAGTACTTCTTTGTAACATGAATGGAGTGGTGATTATTTACTTCAGAAAGGCACTTTTCAGTTTGCTGTACTAAAGTTTTCCTTTAAGATTGATGCCCTGTTTGTTTTAATACATAAGTTAGAAAGTTTTGAGCAAATATCCTGATGGAACCCTACAATTGAAGATAGTGAGATACTTCAATTTGAAGTGACTAAGTTTAGTTGTCTGAAGAACAGTTAAAAGCTTCTTTGCTTTGGATTAGTAGTAGCAATTTATAAATATATAATGACTGTTTCTTAATCTTCCTACTGATTGTCATTAAAAAAAAAAACAACAATAATAGATGTTATACTGGTTATACTGGGCAGACTGGGGGATCTGGATCTGTGATAATTGACAAGACAATGTTAACTTATTTTGTCTATATCCCAAGAGTCTTTGTACCTCATAGCCTTATTTAAAAAAAATGTTTAAAAAAAAGTGGCCTAATAGTGAGGAGTAGCATTTGCTTCTTAAAGGTTTAGAAATGAAAACAAGTATGATGGTCTTTGCAATGGATTCCATTTTTAATTTTTATTGATATATCATAATTGCCCATATTTATGGGGAACATATGATATTTTGATACATGCACACACTATGTGATGATCAAATTAGGGTAATTAGGATATCCATTACTGCAAACATTTATCATTTATTTGTGTTGGGAACATTCCAAATATTCTAGCTGTTTTTTTCTAGCTATACAGTAAATTATATTGGTAACTATAGTCACCCTATTGTGCAATTGAACAGTGGATCTTATTCCTTCTATCTAACTGTAGTTTTGTACTCATTAACCAACCTCTCTTCATCCCTCTTTCCCCCTACCCTTCTCAGCCTCTGGTAACCACCATTCTACTCAGTATCTTCATGGGATCGACTTTTTTAGCTCCCACTTGGGTGAGAACGTGTGATATGTCTTTTGCCTTTCTGTGTTATGTCTTAGTTCACTTAAAATAATGTCCTCCAGGCTCATCCATGTTGTCACAAATAACAGAATGTCATTTTTCTATGGCTGAATAATATTTTATTTTGTGTGTGTATATGTATGTGTGTGTGTATATATATTTTATATATATAATATATATATCACATGTCCTTTATTCGTTCATCCATTGATGGACACTTAGCCACATATCATAGTTATTTTGAATAGTTATTTAATAAACATGGGAGTGCAGATATTTCTTTGATATACTGATACCCTGTCTTTTGGATATATACCCAAAAGTGAGATTGCTAAATCATGTGGTAGTTCTATTTTTGTTTTTTGAGGAACCTCTATGCTGTTTTCCATGGCAGCTCTAGATCATGTGGTAGTTCTATTTTTGCTTTTTTGAGAAATCTTTGTGCTGTTTTCCATAGCAGCGGTACTAATTTACATTCCCACCAAAAGTATACTAGTATTCCGCTTTCTCAGTGCCCTTCCCAGCATTTGTTATCTTTTTGGTAATAGCCATTTTAATTGGAGTGAGATGTTACTCATTATGGTTTTGATTTGCATTTCCCTGATGGTTAGTGATGCTGAACAGTTTTTCTTATACCTGTTTGCAATTTGTATGTCTTCTTTTGTGAAATGTTTATTGAAATCATTTGCCATTTTAAAAAATTGGATTATTTGTTTGTTTGTGGGTTTCTTTTTTGCTACTGACTCCCTTATATATTGCACATATTAATCTCTTGTCAGATGGATAGTTTGAAAATATTTCCTCCCATTTCTAGGTTTCTCCTCACTTTATTGATTGTTTCCTTTGCTGTGCGGAAGCTTTTTAGCTTAATGTAGTTCCATTTGTCTATTTTTACTTTCATTGCCTGTTTTTCAGGTTTTACCCAAAAAATCTTTGCTCAGACCAAAGTAATGGACTTCTTGATGGTAACCATAATAATGATAGTCAGTAGAAACCCTTAAGTATGTCAGATACTATCTCATTTTTTAAAAAAATAATCCTTTGAATTAAGCACTATGATTATCTCTGTTTTTCAGAGAAGGAAATACAGTATACAGGTTCAAAGAGTAAATAACTTTCTCAAGGTTACACAGTTAGTAAGCCATAGAGCTTGAATCCAAGCAAGATGTTTGAATCCAAAGAATATATACTCAACCACAAAGAAATGCATCCTCCCAGTGATTTATGGCAACTAGTAGGCATGAGGAGATAAATTTGAACATGAGGTAAGAGGTAGGGGAGGAAGTAAGTCCTGTAAGTGGAAGAAGAGTTGCCCAGGCATGTACATATAGGGGAATAGAGAAATGGGCAGCTAGTGTGTGGGAGGGATATTATGTCTAAAAGGGAATGTCAGTAAGAAGGGTAAGTGACTGTTCACCCAAGGCCAAGAAGATAGAGAAGACCTACACAGTTGGAAAGCCTAAACTGGTCTGGTATAGGTCAAGGTATAAAATTCAGGCCTTAATACTGTTTAGTTTGATGGGAACCATTTAACAAGAATGCAGCTTCCAAGTTGTCTGTCTATATGAAGTGATTTCTGCCTGTTCAGAATTGTTTATGCATGTTTTAACTCACTGTGACACAGAGGTATATGCCACGTTTTGTTTCTTGAAATTGTAATGCCTTGTAAATTTACATTTAATGGAAAACAGGAATCCCAGAGCCTACATAACTTAATAGATTGCAATAACTTTTTAAAACAAAAATCAACATTGGCCTAGGATGAGAATTGCTAGAGTGATGATAGCTTGGAGAATTTTAACTGGTTTGGGAGTTTTTCCCCATACTTATTTCCCCACGACCCATAATGATCTCCATTTCATGGCATCTATGCATTCTATTTATGCCTTGGTGTAGGAATTTTAAGATTGTGGGAAATAGATTCCTTAGGGTTTTAATTGTGAAGTAACTTTTAAAAATTGATATATTTTATATAACTGATAAAACAAGCTGGTTGTAGCTTGGATTGTCCATAAATTAAATATACATAATTTTCCTCTATGGTTGTACTCTGTACAATTTATAACAACAGATAAAACAACATTCTTGATTGTGTAATCATTAGTCACTAGTCACAGTATTTTCTTCATCTGGATAATATAGAAGAGCAAGACACAGTTCTTCATTATGTGATTCTCAAATAATTGTATTTTAGGTGCAGAATGTTTTGCTGCTCTTTCTCTGTATTTTTACATTAAACATTGATTTTGTGTATGCAAAGATTTTTGTCATATCTTCCAAAGTTTGTATGAATGTTGTTTAAAGGTGTTCATAGAAAACGTTCACTTAGAAGACTAAAATTAGAAGCTGTTCACCAAATGACTGGGACATGCTTTTTGGAGGTCGCTAACAGTGGAAAATGGCAGCTTTCATATGGCAAATGCAGAGACTCAAGATCAGTGCTTTCAAATTGATGCTTAGTGTTTGATGGCTGATTTCCTAAATTTCACAGAAACATTGGAAGAATTTGGCCCAAAAAGAGGCTGATCAGTGATCAGTGACGGTGATTCTTGGGCATTTAGAAAGATGCTTAAATGTTGAATGGTTGTAGGGAAGAATATATTGTGAAAGTTTAGTAAAAGATTCATTATCTGGGCCGGGTGCGGCGGCTCACTCCTGTAATCCTAGCACTTTGGGAGGCCGATCCAGGTGGATCACGAGGTCAGGAGTTCAAGAGCAGCCTGGCCAACATAGTGAAACCCCGTCTCTACTAAAAATGCAAAAAAAAGTAATAGTAATAATAATAGTCTGGCGTGGTGGCGGGCACCTGTAGTTCCAGTTACTTGGGAGACTGAGGCAGGAGAATGGCGTGAACCCGGAAGGCAGAGGTTGCAGTGAGCCGAGATCGTGCCATTGCACTCCAACCTGGGTGACGGAGCAAGATGCCATCTCAAAAAAAAAAAAAAAAAATTCATTATTTGGTAGAAGAGAAAGATAAAATGGACTTATTTCTAGCACAAAGACTAGTTACTTTGTTGAGAAAGGGTTTTGATCAATAAACCCTCCACCAGGGTTAGCCTAGGGAAAAAAATAAATAAAACCTCAAATATCAATCAGATTGAATATTCTCTGTAGCTAATCTTTAAAATCTTTTATGAAGTATATATTATGCAATTAACCATGTATCATTTACAAAAACATTTCCTGCTTTAATGGAATTATCAAGGTTGAATTTTGTATTTCATTTCTTACTGATAAAAGTAAACAGATTAAGAGAGAAGCTGTTGGTTAACTATCTGACCATCTGTTTCCTTTCAGATCTACTTTGCAGCCCACTAGGAGGCCTTTTAAACCCAGTCTTTAATTACTTTCTTCAATCCAGACCAGGGCTAAACAAAAGTACATTTAGAGAGACGAGGCAGTTCATTTATGATGACTGTTTTGATTAATATGAAAGACAAAGCTGACTTTTTACACTTGGGCTGCAGAGAAGAATTTTAAGCAAGGGGATTTGTTTCTAGCCCAGGTCTTGCATGTGGGTTTATTAGTTTGTTTGAAGTCTTGCAGATTGCCAGAACATCAGGCAAAAAATTCAAATATAAGTTTAAAAATATCATAACAAATTCAAAGACTGCATATTTAAAGTATTCAATGACGCTAGGTTTTTTGTTGCTGTATTGCCCTTTTGTTAGCATAACTAATTTTTTTTTTTTTTAAGACGGACTCTCACTCTGTCACCCAGGCTGTGGTGTGATGGCATGATCTTGGCTCACTGCAATCTCTGCCTCCCAGGCTCAAGCGATCTTCCTGCTTCAGCCTCTCAAGTAGCTGGGACCACAGACATGCGCCACCAGGCCCAGATAACTTTTGTATTTTTGGTAGAGACGGGTTTTCACCATGTTGCCCAGGCTGGTCACAAACTCTTGAGCTAAAGTGATCCACCCTCCTCGACCTTCCAAAGTGCTGGGATTACACGCATGAGCCACTGAGCTCAGCCGCTAAGATTTGACTTTAGTAATAGTAAAGACAACACTTATTTATGCATTGAATATGTCAGGTAAGGTGCCCAGGGCTTTACCTACATTATTTTATTTAATTTATCTTTACAATAACATTTTAACATAGTAATAACTACTATTAGATTCATTTTATCTAATTGGAGGGGGTATCTCTAAGATCCAGAAACATAGGTACATTGGTCAAGACCGAAGAGCTAGAAATGGCAGGGCTGTGATTAGAACTCCGGTTGTTCGGACTTCAGAACCCACTCCTAAACACTGTGTTATTTACACATCCTCTGTATATAGTTATTGAATAGAAATTGTCAATACTACATAAAAATCCTGTTAATATGAGTTTTAAATACAATTGTCATTTAAGAGGGGATGATGTCTAAGTAGCAAATGTGTCCTCACTCATAACCCATACTCGAGAGTGAGATGAGAGTTGGCATTGGTGGGCAGGCTGGGTGTAGGGAGGATAGTAGCACCATGTTCTTTTACAATTTAGTTCTTTTTTTTTAAATCAAATGAATTAATCGAGGGCACACTTAAAAATAATATTTGTCTGTATTTTCTTATGCTGGCCTGTGTTACATACTGAATTTTTATGACTGATTCTCTTCCATGTTATGTGGTTATAGACCAACATAATTAAAAGGTGGTTTCTATGATTCTGTAAATCTAAATTAACCAGGAAGGCAGTACTGCTATAACTTGTAAACTCTGGTTTTAGACTCTAGTCTTTGATTTCTGTCCCTTTGGTTTAGTCCTTTTTGGAAATGAGACCTATCCTAGAGTTAGGGTCGAGCCAACCCTTTCTGCTTGGGGGATTTCCAAAAGTGAGTCAAGACAAATAAAATTTCACCTTTCAAACACCAGAGAATATTCATCTTAGGTAACATTTACTACATGAGAAAATGTCTGTTTCACCATCACCTTTCAGCCAGTTGTTTCATTATAAGTGTAGCATATTTTTCTGTTAAAATTATGAGTAAATACATATTTAATAGTAGTTGTATGATATTGGAGACCGTTCTCTTCATTATGTTATATCAAATTTGATTTAGAAGGAACACAAGCATATACAAGTACTTAATTTATTAAACATATGATCAATCATCTTACTTTAATTTCTCATGCAAATTGTCAGCTTTAGTGGATAATAATATTAAGAACTATAATTCATTGAGTCAGGCACACTGGTAAGAACTTTACATGTATTATTTCATTTTTCTGACAACTCAGTGAAGCCAGTACTCTTATTAGCTCTGTTTTTAAGATGAGAGGCTCAGAGACCTAGCAAAGTCACAGAGCTAGCAAAGCATCCCCCAGGTTTGTCTGATTCCAGGGACCCTCATCTGAAGCCCTATGCTGTTCTGCCTACTTGATGATATTCACTAATTACCCACTCTGAATGAAGCTCTGAAACTGATTTACAAGTCATTGCAATACTTCTTTTCTGATGAACTTGAAAAACCATGAAAAATACTTCTTAATTAATTGGTCTATAGCAATAGGTGGTCTATAGAAATACTAAGGATAATTCTGGTGGTCTGTTATCAAGTGGAGAACTTGAGTTTATCAGAGGAGAAAATCAAAGTTATAAGAGCTCAGCATATACTATTAGTTAGAATGCAGAACATGTACCTTAATCTCAATTTAAGAAAATCATTTTATTGCAATCTAATGAAAAGAAGATAAGATGAATTGCTTTTTGAAGGGATTTTAAAGCTTTTTTAGCTGCAAGGGTGAGATATGTTTTATTGGCTATTGCCTGTGTGATTTGAGTAGATCATAAAACTTTCTTTGCCTCTCATCATTCTCACAAACTGAATATGAGTAACTTAAAATGAAGAGTAGGCCAGGCGCGGTGGCTCAGGCCTGTAATCGCAGCACTTTGGGAGGCTGAGGTGGGCGGATCACGAGGTCAGGAGATCGAGACCATCCTGGGTAACACGGTGAAACCCCGTCTCTACTAAAAATACAAAAAATTGCTGGGCCGTGGTGATGGGCGCCTGTAGTCCCAGCTACTCGGGAGGCTGAGGCAGGAGAATGGCATGAACCCGGGAGGCGGAGCTTGCAGTGAGCCGAGATCTCGCCACTGCACTCCAGCCTGGGCGACAGAGAGACTCTGTCAAAAAAAAAAAAAAAAAAAAAAAGAAAAGAAAAGAAGAGTATCATGAAAGAAAGCTTCTAGAAGTGTGTGATGGTTAATACTGAGTGTCAACTTGATTGGATTGAGGGATACAAAGTATTAATGCTGGGTAGTGTCTGTGCGGGTGTTGCCAAAAGAGATTAACATTTGAGTCAGTGGGTTGGGGAAGGCAAATCCACCCTAAATCTGATGGGCACAATCTAATCAGCTTCCAGCAAATATAAAGCAGGTAGAAAAACATGAAAAAGAGAGACAGGCTTAGCCTCCCAGTCCATGTTTCTACTGTGTTGGATGCTTCCTGCCTTTGAACATCGGACTTCAAGTTCTTCAGTTTTGGGACTTGGACTGGCTCTCCTTGCTCCTCAGCTTACAGAAAGACTACTGTGGAACCTTGTGATCATGTAAGTTAATACTTAATAAACTCCCCATATGTATATATACATATATCCTACTACTTCTGTCCTCTAAGAGAACTCTAATACAAAGTGTTATTGGAAATTCATTACTAAAAATGATGAAATCTGATCTCACACTTTCAGAAAAAACAATTGGTCATGTGATTCAGGTAAATAGTTTTAACTTCTCAAAAGATGCAGTAGTTGGGGTGACGTATTTTCAGTGAATTTCTACTTAAAACTTAAGAGTAAAGGTAGGCCTGGCACAATGGCTCATGTCTTTAATCCCAGTACTTTGGGAGGTCCAAGGGGGACGATCATTGGAGGCTAGGCATTTGAGACCAGCTAGGGGAACAAAGCAAGACCCTGTGTCTACAAAAAATAAAAAAATAATAAAAACAAAGAATAAAGATGTTAAATTTAAACTTTCTAAACAATGTTGAGGGGACAGTCAGGGTTGGTGGTGGTGATGAGACAATTTGCCAGATAACAAGACAAACACCTGGTGAGTTTTAAAGTGAGCAAAATGGAAGTGTGACAAGATCCAAAGTAAGGAAAATTTTATGCCCAACTTTGAATTCATGTGTTTTTTTTTTTTTTTTTTTGAAAAGAGGATTTTGAAAGGCAAGTAAAAAATATTGTGAAAAAAATGTGACTAAACATTTACAGATTGCCCATCAGATCAGATTAGGATTTTTTATTAGACTTTTAAGTTAAAGTTGAAGAACGAGTTTTGTTAGTGTGTGTTTACATCAATTAGAAATTGTGTGACTATGATTAGGCTCTGTATGGGGAGCTTAAGAGAGGAGTGCATGTCTCACTTGGGATTTAATCTGCTCTACCTAAGAGTTGAACTCGAGAAGTAAAGTACACATCCCAGGGGATCCTTATGCTGCCCAAATGTCAGGGACTGCTTGGGACAGGTCCCAGCAGACACACAGCATGTGTGTACTTTCCAAAGTCAGTCACTCTAGGTTTCATGAAAACCCAAAGCATCTAATACGATCTTGTCAAAATTATGTCTACATGTCCAAGTGGATTTACTGTAAATCAATGTCTAATTACTTTTTGAAAATTATTCATTTACAGAGATTGAATTGATTTTTTTTTCATTTCATAATGTGGTTGAGTAGGAAAGTCTTATAACTGTACTTTTTGGTTAAAGTATAAAACTAGCGATACAGTGCATAAACATTATATTCTTAAAATATGTGAAGAATGCCGCAAAAGGAGCTATTAGCACAAAAAATGAGATTCCATCTTGTGCGACAGCTCATATAAGAGAAGAGATTTTGGGGAAGAAAAAAAAATGAAATTTGAAACCTTGAATTGTCAAAACATGGATTTCTCCAAAAGCAATTATAAGAAAAAATAGTTGACTATCTCCCAGTGATTGAGGTAATCATGACCGAATTCTACATCCACACCTCCACAAAGAACCACCACTTGATGTCATACAATTTCTTCAAATATTTGAAGTTGGAATGGTGGACATTAATTTGTGTATGTTTTAGTAAAAATATATAGAACTTTTTATTTCATATGATTAATGATTGAGTCATTATTCTATGTAAAAGCATATGATAAAAAGATAGATGGCATGTTGCATATAATAGCATTATGCATTTTTTCTAAATATTTTCTTAAGCTTTAGCAATTGCCTCTTAGCAACTGCTTCAAGTCATATAAGGCAGATTTCTGAACCTAATGAACAGATTTTGAGGCAAGGTCAATATTTTTACAGTTTATTTTTTTAACTTTCCTCCTCATTTATTAATGGACCCATCAAAAGTTAAAAATACTTTGTAGAACTCTACTGTAGAATGGTAGTAGTATTTCAAAATTCAACAAAGTGATGAGTAGCAACTTATCATCTACCCCTTTCACTTCTTATTACGCAGAATATAATTATAAATTGGTAAGTTTCTAAATAAATATTTGTTCACATATGAGTGGATGGCCTGTTGAAATTCAAGTGCAAAACAGGCCACCCAAGTGGAGATTTGCAGTTGCTAGTTGGAAACGTGTGACTAGAGTTTGGGAAAGATGGTGGATGGAGAGTAGATATGGGAGTCATTCATGTATAGGTGCTACTTCAAATGGTGGAAAAGAATGAGCTCACTAGGAGAAAGGAATTATAGCATGAGATGAGAAGAGAGCTCAAACCAAGGACAGGACTTTGCTGAATGTTCACATTTTGGAGGAGGTGAAAGAAACAGGAACAGCAGGAAACAGGTGGATTCATTAGGAAAGGTCAGAGTAGCATCTTGTAATAGAAACCATGGTAGAGAAGAATTTTCAAGGAGAATGAACATTGTTTGTTAGTTCCATACAGGAATTGTGAAAACTGATAAAAGGTCACTGAATTCAAAATAAGGAAATTATTAGTGACCTTGGAGAAAAGCGGTTTCAGTAGATTGGTGAAAACAACAGCCTGATTGGGAAAGATTAAGAACTGGAACAAATAATGAGGAAGAGATGAGTATGTAGACTCACATTTGACTAGTTTGGTGAGAGGAAAGGAAAAAGAAGATTGCTGAAAATAGTTAAAACAAAATGATATTATTCCAGAGTTATTAAAAAAGAAGAAAATTAAGTGAACTGGAATTTTTCCTAGAAAAATCCTGTTTGTCTGTTTTCCCAGCCTACATTTATCAGATCATTGTTGATTCTTTAATTTCACCATAGAATCAACTTTAATCTACTTCAGTGTCTAGTGGCTGGAATATTCAACAATTAATATTTGGAAATTGTGACAGAGAGAGAACATGAATATTTGTGATAGGAAAGAATGATAGCAAATAAATATTTTTATGTTGTTCTATCTGTGAATGCCCAACGAATAATTTTATCAGACAAATGCATATTATTTCAAAAGCATTTAATTCCCTTGTAAAAAATAAGCAGCAAAGTCAAAATTTTCATAAAATGTATGAAGAACAGCTGGACAATTTTTATTACCACCATTTATTTGCTTAAATTTAGTAAAGATCAGTTTGATTCTTTAGAACATATTGCTTTTTTTCCCACCATGCCCAGCCTGTTATCAACATTTTAATATTTAGAGTTCATCATGAGTGATATAACTTTCCAAGTGTCACATTAAGACATATTTCAAAGAAACAGCTAATTCACTCAGGTAGTTTTTAACTCATTATTACACTGAAGTTCAAATTAATTGTTAGTTTTTCTGCATTCTCTGGTTATGGAGCAGACTCCCAATTCCTCAGCTTACCAGTTTTGAGAGGAATTGTGTGAAAGAGCATATTCCAAGTCCCTATCCCCAAAACAAGGGAGAATAAAATAACATACTTAGGCTCAGTACATTAGTACTATTTCATTTGAAAATATCACAAATTTTAAAAAAAGGCATGCACAAAAGAATATTTGTAACCAAGTATGTATTCTGAATAGGAAAGATTTATTGGAATCCGTATCACTTAGAGAAGCAGAACTACTATAGTAATATGGAATAATGGATTTATTTTCAGTTTTAGACCTGCACAGTTGTGGGAGCTTTGCAGTTGCCTTCACATCCAGTATGGAGCTAAAGTCATCATAGGTTAGCAGAGCTGGCAACTGGGAAGAAAAGCTGGATTTGAAGTAGAGCTGAGCAAGGGCAAACTAGAACCTGCAGGAGAAAATGAAACCCATAAAGATAAACTGGAACTTGTATTTGACTCATAATTCTCCATTCTCAATGACCCTGACTTGAACAGCCCAAAAGGGACTGGCACTCTTCCCTGCAAAGCCATTCGTGCACCTGGCCCAGAAACCAAAAGAGGAGATCTGTGGGGAGCCAAAGAAATGTAGGACGAGCCGCAGACAAAACTCCTCAGACACCGAGTTAAAGAAGGAAGGGGTTTATTCGGCCGGGACATCAACAAGACTCCTGTCTCAAGAGCCAAGCTCCCCAAGTGAGCAATTCTTGTCCCTTTTAAGGGCTCACAACTCTAAGGGGGTGTGCGTGAGAGGGTCGTGATTGATTGAGCTAGCGGGGGTACGTGACTGGGGGCTGCATGCACTGGTAGTTAGATTGGAACAAAATAAGATAGGGATTTTCACAGTGCTTTTCTATACAATGTCTGTAATCTATAGATAACATAACCGATTAGGTCAGGCGTTGATCTTTAACTACCAGGCCCAGGGTGTGGCACCGGGCTGTCTGCTTATGGATTTCATTTCTGCCGTTTAGTTTTTACTTTTTCTTTCTTTGGAGGCAGAAATTGGGCATAAGACAATGTGAGGGGTGGTCTCCTCCCTTATTCCCTGCCCCACTTGAGACTCTCACTCAGTAGTGGGAGTTCTCACTTTTCATTTTTGCTACCCATGTCTTCTTGCAAGACAGATCGATAGTGATTCATATAGTACGCTTGTGCTGAAGCATTTTGGTGAACTAAGGTAGTGTTGAAGTTTTTTATCATATAAAGAAGTACTGGTAGCAAACAAGGGAGCAGTAAGCAGGTTTCTATTACTATTATAACTCTTATTATAAGAGTTTTAAATCCTCCTAGCGCTGGGAACCATTTTCCAAACATGGCCCCAGGATCAAATCCATGCCACACTTGCACGAGCACATAGGCCAGTTTTGTCGTATCTCTAACTATGTCTTCAGCTACTTGCCCTTAATTATCTATGTGTAGGCAGCAATTAGTAAGGTTAAATTTCCTACAGACCTCTCTTTCAGCTGCTAGCAAGTAGTCGAGAGCTAATCTATTTTGATAGCTAGCATTTCTCATCTGAGTTTCTTGCCGGGCCAGAATAGTCAAGGCTCTGCCGGTTTTATTAGTGACTATTTTTAAGACAACTTGTAACAGTATGATTCGGTTGATCATGTAAATGGGGGTCCGGTATCCCCACGAACCGTCTTGTGCCCAAGTAGCAGGACCATAATATTATATTATATGATTCTCTCAGGGGGCCATTTATCATTCTTTCAATTTCCTATAGCTATGCTTCTCTTTTTGCGGGAAGCATAGACAGGGAAGCCCAGGAGTTCGCCTGTTTTTATGGGCAGTAGGAAGAAAGATGGTTTAATAGTGCCAGTAACACAACTACCTGCCCACTGGTCAGGTAATTTGGCATAAGCTCTATGCCCACATATCCAGTATAATCCAGTGGGGGCTGTCCAGTCCCAGTGGGACTCCAGGTGGGTCCACACGGTTTACAACTTTGGGAATTTACTAAATGGATTTCTCTCTGTGTGATTTGAACTCCACCAAGTGACTGTTTTTGTGATACCATTATACAGTTTCTGTCTCAGACAACTAAGTCGTCCTACGGGATGAGTGAATTATTTTCCTTCTCTAGCTATGCAATATTGTCCAATAATTGAGGCTTTTAGGATCCAGAAATTATCAGGGTGATTCTTTTGAGCCAGGAATTCGTCAGGAACTGGGTCAGTAGGTACTAATTCTCGTGCTTCCCATGGCCATTGGTCTCCTATTACAGTTCCTCCACATACATAACATGAAGTGACATTGAGAGACTGGGCTACATGCTCAGCTAATGCAAAAACAAATTTCTTGTTTTTCCTGGAATTTCTGGTACTGGCACATTTAGTTCATCATAGAAAGTTTGAAACACTGGCTCAGGAGAGCATTTGTAAACTTCTCCTCGAACCAAGATATTTACTCGAGGATCCAGTCCGGCCCTGTTGATTCCTAAGGTCACACGCTCCTCTTTTTCCCAGCGAGGATCAAGGGGATTGGTTATTACTAGCTCTAAGGAGTTACATTGTCCCTTAGTACAGGAAAGGCCATTTTTTTCCTTTCTGAAGGTGGACTAGATCCTTTTCATTTTTTTTTTATCCAAGTGGCCTAAATGACACAAGACCAGTATTTACATTTATTTCCACACAGTCCTAATTTATGACAGATGTATTTATTTTCTGCCATATAGTCTCTTTTCTAATTAAGAGAACCACACCTTATTCCTAACTTACTACTATTAATGACAGCACAAGCATCAAATTTTAAGGTGACTTGTTTGGGAACCCCTTTTTCTTCTGTTTTTGCTAACACTTTACTCATATCATTTATGAGCCCCCACCAGTCCTCAATCCTTAATCTTATTTTAAAAACTGTGGTCATGGGAGGCTCAGATGGGTCATAACACACATCAGGTTGGTCATTTCCTGGGCTACATACCTTGTATGGAATAACATTATACAAACAAATTCTTTTTAGAGTTCCAGTACACTTATAATAACCATAAAATAATAGAACCGTAGCAACCTTTTGTCCTACGTCAGTGACTTGATGTATACACTGGGAACAGTCCTCAGTCTGAGGAAGGTCAGTTGAAGTCCTTACTGTGAAAGTCCACATTTTAAGGTAAATGAGCCCTGCAATGAGTTTCCTCATGCCTCAGCCGTGCGTGGACCAGTCAGCTTCCAGGTGTGACTGGAGCAGGGCTTGTCGTGGTCTTCAGAGTCACTTTGCAGGGGTTGGAGAAGCTGCTCCCTACCACGTACCACTCACAGTCTACTGATGTTTAAGGATGATCTCAGAGTTTGGGCCTGCTAGAATAAACTGAGTCCAAAACTTTTACGCAGTTATGTTCAACGGAGCTATCTGATACCGGGAGCAAGGTGGTGGGGTTTAGGTTGTTGCAAACTTCAGTGGTTATGTGGAGATTTTCACATAGCAGGCTTTGGTACTTGGTTAATCTAGCATTTGTTAACCAATGATGTCCTTTGGTAATCATTAAAGTTACCACAGCATGGGGGGCCTTTATATTCAGGTTTTGCCTAAGGGTTAGTTTATCTGCTTCTTCTGCTAACAGGGCTGTTGCTGGGAGCCAGCCTTTGGAAACCCTGTCTAGTTGTTTTGACAGATAGGCCACTGGCCTTGGCCAGGGCCCCACAGTCTGGGTTAAAACTCCAACTGCCATTTTTTCTCTTTTTTACACATAGAGTGTAAAGGGCTTTGTCAAATCTGGTAGTCCTAGGGCTGGGGCCAGTATAAGTTTTTCCTTTAGTTTACAAAAGGCTTGCTGTTGTAGAGGCCCCCATTCAAAAGGCTCCCGATTACCCCCCTTTGTAACCCCATACAAAGGTTTGGGTAGTACTGCAAAGTTTGGAATCCATAATCTGCAAAACCCCATAGCTCCTAGCAATTCCCTTACTTGCCTTATGGTTTAGGTTCAGGTATGTGGCAGATGACCTGCTTTCTTTCTGACCCCAGGCTTCCCTCCCCTTTCCGAATACTGAATCCCAGGTACCGTACCTGCTGTCTGCAGATCTGAGCTTTCTTCTTGGACACCTTGTACCCACAGTCCTCTAGGTGCCAAAGCAGGGCATCAGTCCCTATTGTGCACCCGACTGCCGTGGAGTGTCCCAGCAGAAGGTCCTCCACGTACAGGAACAAGATACAGCCTAGGTCTTAGCAGGAAACTTTTGCAGGTCTCGAGCCAGGGCCTCTCTGAAGATAGTAGGGGAGTTCTTGAAACTTTGGGGAAGCCGGGTCCAAGTGTACTGAGTAGTGACACCTGACTCCGGATCTTCCCACTGAAAGACAGACAGCTTCTGGCTCTCAGGAGCTATTCTGATGCGAAAGAAGGCATCTTTTAAGACCAGACATGTAAACCAGCTGTCCTTTGCCGGCAGCAGCCCTAACAATGTGTAAGGGTTAGGAACTGTTGGGTGCAGAGTCACTGTAACTTGGTTGACCAAGCGCAAGTCCTGTACTGGTCAGTAATCCTTGATCCCTGGCTTAGGGACAGGCAGGAGAGGGGTGTTCCATGGAGACTGGCAAGGAACAGGCTTTCAAGCACCTGAGATGAACCTGGATTCCATCAAGAGCTTCTCTGGGAACCAGATACTGCTTTTGTCTAATTGGCTGTGCCCTAGGCTTAACTTCTATGAGTACAGGGGCTTGGTTGACCACTAGTCCCGGAGGATTATCCTCTGCCCATACTTGGGGCCATCGCTTAGCTAGAGCTGGTTTTATCTCTTGGCCTGGCTCGGTTAGAAAACGTCTCCATTCTTCTTCCCGGAGGACTGTAAGGGCCATGATAACTCCTGTTCCCAGTAACTTTAGCTGTAAAGAGCCCTCTTTTGTAAAGGGGATGGTAGCTCTCAACTTGCTAAAGCAAGTCTCTTCCCAGCAAGGGCAAGGGACAACCAGGCATGTACAAGAACTGGTGAACTATCTCATGTCCTCCCACCAAGCAGGTCCGTGGTAGACAGAAAGCCTGCTTAGTGGAAACTCCTGTTGCTCCGATTATATCAATGGTTTTCTTGGATAAGGGAGTGACCAGGGTGGTCACTACTGAGTGTTCAGCACCAGTATTGACCAAAAACTTAATGTCCTTGCCCCCAATTGTAATCCTGACTGTGGACTCCTTGGAGGCACTTGAGCCCGGTCCCCTTCAGTCCAATAACCCTTCAACCAGATTGAACAAAGCTCCCTCGTCTTTATCTGAGATCTTTTGTTCTGAACCACCTTGCTTTTCCTTCACTTGGGGACACTTATCTTTCCAATGCCCTATTTCCTTTTGATGGGCGCATTGGTTACGTTGCAAGCATGGGCGATTAGACTGGGTATTCTTCCCTGAACCCCCCTTCCCCTCTCCTTTCAGGGAAATCCCTTAATGGCCGCGGCCAGTAAGTCAGCATTTCGCCTAGCCTGGCATTTGCCTTCCTTACGACTTTCTCTGTGGCTTGTTGCATCTCTATTCACAAACACTTGACTGGCTATTTCCAGTAACTGTGAGGTATTAATACCTACAAACCCAGCCTGTTTCTGCAATTTTCTCCTGATATCTTCTGCGCTTTACCTAAGGCCATGTTAGTCATGTGCAGATTTTCATGGCTATCTGGATCAAAAGGAGTGTACATACGATAAGCCTCACACAGTCTTTCATAGAATTGCGCTGGACTCTCCTCTTTTCCGTGGATGATCTCAGAGACTTTATTTACATTTGTAGGCTTTTGAACCCCTTTCTTTAGACCTTCTATTAATGCCTCACTGTACCGTCTTAGCTTCTCCATGTCTGGTCCCTCGTTCAGGTCCCACTGGGGGTCTGTTCCTGGCAGTTGAATTCTTATATATTCTTAGGGATTTTGGTAATCAGCTGGGACGTGCTCCTCTAGCCACTTAGTTGCCGCCTGGAGCACCCTTAACCTTTCATCTGTATTAAAGAGGCACATGAGCAACTGGTGGCAATCAGCCCAAGTAGGATTATGAGTCGGTATAATAGTTTGGAGCAAGTCAATTAAAGCTTGAGGCTTTTCAGTGTAAGATGGAGTATTATTTTTCCAATTGAGGAGATCAGCAGAGGTGAAAGATTGATACACAAAGGCACGCCTTTCCACCATGTGTCTGTCCTCGTCTACTCCAGTATATAGCTGCTCTTTCAGGGGCATTTGGATTCCAGTCTTGGGCCATAAGTCAGCTTCCAAGGGAGGAGCTTCTCCCGTGGCTTCACTTCCTCTCTTGTCTACTCTGGGTGGTCTAGGGGTGTGGTCATCTGGTGGAGGTGGAGGTGCTGTGGGTTCAGGAGTGGGGAGCCATTCCTCCTGATAAGGAGGGGATATTGCTGGTACCAATTCCTGCCATGATTCTTCTGGTGTTGAGTCAGACAGGACTTTTGGTGCTGACTTCCCTCGGTGGGTGGAGCGAGGACCTTCCTTAACTAACTGTCCCTTTGCCACTAGTGCTGCTGCTGCCTGTCCTCATAACCACTGTGGGGGTCCAAAACCAGCTGTAACCAAGAGTCTATATATGGGAACTGATCCGGGTACCCTGGCTTACAGGTTACCCTGTGCCATACCTTCGAGACAAGGAACCTGTCCAGGCTTCCTTCTGTCGGCCAGCTCACCTCTAATGCCGGCCAGTCTAGCTCACACAAAGTTCTAAGTTTTCCTGGTGTCGTGGTGAGTCCATAGTCTCCCTTAAATCCCTTTTTGAAATTTTTCAACATAGTTCCTAGTGGGGTGGGCTTACTTTGTGCCTGACCCATGTTTCCTCGAGACAAAACACCACGCTCACACCACATGCACACCACAAAACAAAGAACAGGTAAAAAGGGCACACACACACTTTTACAGTTTACGCCAAACCAAAATCAAAACCAAAATCAGAGTATCAAAAAATCTAAGCCAGGTCAAAACCAAAACCAAAGTATCAAGCAATCCAAGTCAAATAAAAAACAAACACCAAAGTACCGGTACAGGCACACTGTGGGTGATCAGGCCACGCTTCCACTCAAATGGAGTAGGCAAGTTCCCAAGACCAGTCCTGTCAAGCAATTTAAACCAAATCAAAACCAAAACCAAAACCAAAACCACGGTGCCGATAAAGCCATGCTGTGGGTGATCAGGCCACGCTTTCACTCAAATGGAGTGGGCATGTTCCCAAGACCGGTCCTGTCACGCAATTCAAACCAAGGCAAAACCAAAACCAAAACCAAACCAAAGTGCCGATAGAGGCACGCCCTGGGTGATCAGGCCATGCTTCCACTGAAATGGAGTGGGCAAGTTCTCAAGACTAGTCTTACCAAGTTTCAGATGTCGGGACCCCAAGTACCAGTTCCTTCCCAGTGTTCAGCCACTGCGTTGATCCTCCACGGGGGCCTGCCATACACCGCTCTGGTGAGGCGTCCCACCGGGGTAAATGCCTACCCAGGAGCGCTCTCAGGATATGCAATGCTCAGGCTGGTCGGAGTCCCCCGCAGGGATGTTCCATAGGGCAGGCTTAAGCTGCCTAAGGAGCTGCCTCGACCATCCGCCAATCACCTCGCTTCCCAGTCAGGGAACCAAGAAATGTAGCAGGACGAGCCACAGACAAAACTCCTCAGATACCGAGTTAAAGAAAGAAGGGATTTATTCGGCCGGGGACATCAGCAAGACTCCTGTCTCATGAGCCGAGTTCCCCAAGTGAGCAATTCCTGTCCCTTTTAAGGGCTCGCACCTCTAAGGGAGTGTGTGTGAGAGGGTCGTGATCAATTGAGCAAGCAAGGGGTACATGACTGGGGGCTGCATGCACCAGTAATTAGATCAGAACAAAATAGGATAGGGATTTTCACAGTGCTTTTCTATACACTGTCTATAATCTATAGATAACATAACCGATTAGGTCAGGGGTTGATTTTTAACTACCAGACCCAGGGTGTGGCGCCGGGCTGTCTGCTTGTGGATTTTGTTTCTGGCTTTTAATTTTTACTTTTTCTTTCTTTGGAGGCAGAAATTGGGCATAAGACAATATGAGGGGTGGTCTCCTCCCTTATTCTTTTTTCATTTTTGGCTTTTCATTTTTATTACTCAAAAAAGTTTCATTTTTTTATTTAGCTTTCTGACTCTGTGCTTGTGTCTTCAACACTTTCACAATGATTTTCTGCTCGATAAGGAAAGCACACTTGATCCTATCACAAACACATTCAGCACACATGGAACCACCATAGGCCCTGCTAATATGTTTCTTTGTTTTGGACATTCTCATAAGAACTTTTAGGTCTTACAACACGAACCCCTCAAAGTCTGCCTGGGCACACACCACATGCAGATTTTGGTGCTTTCCCAACCTTCTTGGTAAAAAGGTAAACAATTCTATTACCAGGGATTCGAGACAGCCTGCTTTTGTTAGAAGCTATATTGTAGGAAAGCCTACATCAGTATATCAAATGCTGGACCATTCTGAGTGCGTGCAGACAACGTCCCTACCAACCAAAAAAAAGTCCAGGACCAGACAGAATTCGTAGCTGAATTCCACCAGAGGTACAAGGAGGAGCTGATACCATTCTTTCTGAAACTATTCCAATCAATAGAAAAAGAGGGAATCCTCCCTAACTCATTTTATGAGGCCAACATCATCCTGATACCAAAGTCTGGCAGAGACACAACAAAAAACGAGAATTTTAGACCAATATCCCTGATGAACATCAATTCAAAAATCCTCAATAAAATACTGACAAACCGAATCCAGCAACATATCAAAAAGCTCATCCACCATGATCAAGTGGACTTCATCCCTGGGATGCAAGGCTGGTTCAGCATATGCAAATCAATAAACGTAATCCAGCATGTAAACAGAACCAAAGACAAAAACCACATGATTATCTCAATAGATGCAGAAAAGACCTTTGACAAAATTCGACAACCCTTCATGCTAAAAACTCTCAGTAAGTTCGGTATTTTGGGGATGTAGCTCAAAATAAGTGCTATTTATGACAAACCCACAGCCGGTATCATACTGCATGGGCAAAAACTGGAAGCATTCCCTTTGAAAATGGGCACAAGACAAGGATGCCCTCTCTCACCACTCCTATTCAACATAGTGTTGGAAGTTCTGGCCAGGGCAATCAGGCAGGAGAAAGAAATAAAGGGTACTCAATTAGGAAAAGAGGAAGTCAAATTGTCCCTGTTTGCAGATGACATGATTATATATTTAGAAAATCCCATAGTCTCAGCCCAAAATCTCCTTAAGCTGATGAGCAACTTCAGCAAAGTCTCAGGATACAAAATTAATGTGCAAAAATCACAAGCATTCTTATAAACCAATAACAGACAGAGAGCCAAATCATGAATGAACTCCCATTCACAATAGCTTCAAAGAGAATAAAATACCTAGGAATCCAACTTACAAGGGATGTCAAGGACCTTTTCAAAGAGAGCTACAAACCACTGCTGAACGAAATAAAGGAGGACACAGACAAATGAAAGAACATTCTATGCTCATGGATAAGAAGAATCAATATCTTGAAAATGGCCATACTACCCAAGGTAATTTATAGATTCAATGCCATCCTCATCAAGCTACAAATGTCTTTCTTCACAGAATAGGAAGGAACATATTGCTTTTTACACTTTGACTTCTGGCTATGGGATGGATTATTTTAGTCATAAGAAAGTGTAACTGATCTAATACTTTACACTTATTTTCTCTTCTTCCTAATGCCAGTCTAGCTTCTGGATCTAGGAGCTTCCTAATGCCAATCTAGGAGGCTGGAAAGAGTATACGGTTAGAAAATTGGTAGGCATACCACTTCCTTTAAGATTTCTGGGCTGACTTAGGATCTGGTGAATACTATTCAAGAAAGAAAATAAAGAAAGGTAAATGGAATTAAATCAGAAGTTTGGGATTCCATATCAATGACATTGTTAAATTCTAGAGGAGAGAGTTTATGGAGCTCTGGTTCCATAAACTCTCTCCCCTAGAATTTCATACTTCTACATTCAATACTTCTACATTGAACTAACTTGATAGTAGGTACACATACATGTACCATATAAGCACTTGGCAGAGATGTTCAAGTGCAGAGCCTTGTGCAGGGTGGACAATTTGAATAGATTATGTAGATAGGTCCTACCTATTCTGAATCTATGATTTGTGCTTGGGAATTATCTTGCTTTCACCCTCAGATCCACTCATTCATTCAGAAAATACTTATTGCCAGTCACTGGACTAAACTCTGGACCTAGGTTCTCAAGGATGAGAAAACGCCAGGAATAAAGATTTCCTCAGCCTCCTCCCTGAGCCAGAATGAGGGAGAAAGTATGGAGATGTCAGTTTGAGGGACTAAGTTACATGGCCTGCAAATAAGAAGGGAGTCAAGGCAGAGGTACTTTAGGGACTCCCTGCCTGCCTGTTGGTAAGCTGTCTCACAGAAATTAGCATTGTCCTGTCCCCCAACAAGTGCGCAAATATATTCTGCCTACCCTTTCCAGTCACCCTGACAATGATCTTCTTACTGAATGACAATTCTGAAAAGTGATAATTTATTACTTCACTTGAACTGTTACCCAATTTTCTTGCCATTTCACTAGACAGAAGTGTGGAAAGTAGATCCTAAGCACAATTTACACTTCCTTTTTATACTGGAACATTCCACAAAGACATGACTATTATGTCAGTTCTGATTAGCTTCAAGTTGTAGCCATAATAAATTAAAAGATTTTGCTTCATTGTCTGTTTCTATCATTTACCCTGGGATTATGGAACAAAGCCCACTAAATTCCCTTTTTCATTATCTGAAAAATGCCTTTTAGACTTTTCTATAATTCCCTCACCTTGAGATCACCCTAGCTTTGATCTTTTGTGCAAACAATTATGTCTTATAAAAATCTGAGTTGTATTCATTCCTTTATTTATAATCTCAACCGTTTTCTGTTTGTCACTCTTTCTGCTCTCCTTGGCTTTTCCCCTTTCTTTTCCAAGGGTTATAGAATTCCTGACAGTTTGGTTTGAAGTTTAGTTCAGTATTCTATGTATCAATATGCCTTATTTACTTTGTTTTTGTTTTAATTTTCAATTTTTAATTTTTGTGTGTGCAGAAAAGTGAGGAAAGTAGGTCCTAAGCACAATTTGCACTTCCTTTTTATACTGGAACATTCCACAAAGACATGACTATTATACAGTTCTGATTAAAGCCAAATGTTGCAGTCATAATAAATTAAAGATTTGTGGCTTCATTGTCTGTTTCTGTCATTTACCACAGGTGCACATATTTCTGAGGCACATGAGACACTCTGATACAGGCACATAATGTATAATAATCACATCAGGATAAATAGAGAATCCATTAACCCAAGCATCTATCTTTTCCTTGTGTTACAAATGATCCAATTATACTCTTTCAGTTTTTAAAATGTATAATAAATTATTGTTGACCACAGTCATCCTGGTTACACTATTAAGTAGTAGATCTTATTCATTGACTCTAACGATATTTTTGTACCCATTAACCATCCCCATCCTCCCTACCCATTATCCTTCCCAGCCTCTGGTAATCATGGTTCTACTCTATCTCCATGAGTTCAATTGTTTTAATTTTTAGCTCCCACACATAAGTGAGAACATGCAAAGTTTATCTTTCTGTGCCTGGCTCATTTCACTTAAAATAATGTCCTCCAGTTATATTCAAGTTGTCGCAAATGAAAGGATCTCATTCTTTTTATAGTTGAGTAATACTCCATTGTGTATATGTGCCATCTTTTCTTTATCCATTCGTCTGGCAACGGACATATAAGTTGCTTCCAAATCTTGGCTATTGTGAATAGTGCTGCAATAAACACAGGAGTGCAGCTATCTCTTTGATATATCAATTGTCTTACTTTTGGATATGTACCCAGCAGTGGGGTGGCTGGATCACATATATGTAAGCTCTATTTTTAGTTTCTTTGAGGAACCTCCAACTGTTTTCTATAGTGGTTGTACTAATTTACCTTACCACCAAGAGTGTACGAGGGTTCCCATTTCTCCATATCCTTGCCAGCATGTTATTGTCTGTCTTTGGATTAAAGCCATTTTATTTATATATATTTATTTGTATCTTCTCTTATTTTCTTAATCTCACTAATGGTCAATCAATTTTGTTTATATTTTCAAACCACCAACTTTTTGTTTCATTTATCTTTAATTTTTTTTTGTTTCAATTTCATTTAGTTCTGCTCTGATCTTTGATATTTCTTTTCTTCCGCTGGGTTTGGGTTTGGTTTTTATTTCTCTAGTTCCATTAGGTGTGAGCTTAGATGGTCTATTTGTGCTTTCAGACTTTTTGATGTAGGCCTTTAATGTTAGGAACTTTCCTTTTAGCACTACTTTTGCTGTATCCCAGAGGTTTTGATAGTTCGTATCACTATTATCATCCAGTTTAAAGAATTTTCTAAATTTCCATCTTGATTTCACTGTTGACTCAAAGATCATTCAGGGGAAGATTATTTAATTTTCATGTATTTGTATAGTTTTGAGGGTTCCTTTTAGAGTGAATTTTCAATCTTATTCCATTGTGGTCTGAGAGAGAACTTGATAGTAATTTTGATTTTCTTAAATATATTGAGACTTGTTTTGTGGCCTGTCATATGATCTATCTTGGAGAATGTTCTATGTGCTGATAAAAAATGTATATTCGGCAGTTGTTGGGTAGAATGTTCTGTAAATATCTGTTTAGTTCATTTGTTCTAGGGTATACTTTAAGTCAGTTTTTGTTATTGTTGTTGTTGTTGACTTTCTGTCTTGATGGCCTGTCTAGTGCTGTCAGTGAAGTATTGAATTTCCCCACTATTATTGTTTTGCTGTGTCGCTCATTTCTTATGTCTAGTGTTATTGTTTTATAAATTTGAGAGCTCCTGTGTTAAGTGCATATATATTTAGGATTGTGATATTTTCATGTTCGACTGATATTTTTCATTATATAATGCCCCTTTGTCTTTTTAAAATTTTGTTGCTTTAAAGTCTGTTTTGCCTGATATAAGAATAACTACTCCTGCTTGCTTTTGGTTTTCATTTGCATGGAATATGTTTTTCCACCCCTTTACCTTAAATTCATGTGAGTCCTTATGTGTTAGAGTGAGTCTCTTGAAGACAGCAAATAATTGGTGGTAGGATTTTTGTCCATCCTGCCATTCTGCATTTTTTAAGTGAAACATTTAGACCACTTACATTCAGTGTTAGTGTTGAGAGATGAAGTACTGTTTTTTCATCATGCTAATTGTTGTGTGAATACTTTTTAAAAAATTGTGTTATTGTTTTATAGGTCCTCTGAGATTTATGCCCACAGACTCACTGCACATTTCTGTGCTCTGTCAACATTCATCCCCAGCTACTTCATGCTTGACCCCAGGCAACGTCTCCATGTCATTTGTTCTATCTCATCTCCTCTACTACAGTTAGTTTCACTGGATACAAAAATTCCAGTTTATATATATTTTTGTTTTTTTTTTTGGTTTTTTTGTTTTTTTTTTTTTGTTTTTTTTTTTTTTGAGACAGAGTCTCGGCCCACGCCCCAGGTTGGAGTGCTTTTCATCTTGGTTTCATCGCAAGCTCCTCACTTCTCCCCGGCTCAGCCATTCTTCCCTGCCTCAGCTTCCTGGTAGTTGATTCACAGGCGCCACCAAATCACAGCCTCGCTAATTTTTTGCACATTTTTTTAGTGTAGAGACGTGTGTCTTGGTCTCTGATTCTCCCACCTGTGATCCGCCTGCCTCGCCTCCCAAAGTGCTGATTACAGGCGGAGCCACCAAGACCCGCCTATATTTTTGTTTGCTACTGAGGTTAAAGATAGGACCCCAATCTCTTCTGACTTGTAAGGTCTCTGCTGAGAAATCTGCTGTTAATCTGACAGGTTTTATGTATCTATATCTATATCTATTTATTTGTATATAGATATAGATATATCCCAATTTGGAATGAAAAAGTCAATTTATGCATCTTTGCAGATGATATGATGTTACATTTGGAAAACCCTAAAGACTTCACCAAAAAATCCCATTAGACCTAATAAACAAATTATGTACAGTTGCAGGATAAAAAATCAACACACAAATATCAGTAACGTTTCTAAATGCCAATAGTGAACAATCTGAGAAAGAAATCAAAAACTTATTTGAGGGAATAATTGAGGAAGACTTCCCTGGCCTTGCTAGAGACCTAGACATCCAAATACAAGAGGCTCAAAGAACACTCGGGAAGTTTGTCTCAGAAAGATCATCACCTAGGCACGTGGTCATCAGGTTATCTAAAGTCAAGACAAAGGAAAGAATCTTAAGAGCTGTGAGGCAAAAGCATCAGGTAACTATATATATATATATTTACAAATAATGTACATTTATATGTGTACATTTTTTCAGCCTTCTTGAGTTTCTTTCATCAATATTTCATAGTTTTCATTGCAGAGAGCTTTCACTTGTTTAAGTTAATCCCTGTGTAGTTTATTATGTTTGTGACTACTGTGAATGGGATTACTTTATTGATTTCTTTCTCAGATTGTTCACTATTGGCATTTAGAAATGATACTGATTTTTGCGTGTTGATTTTATATCCTGCAACTGTACATAATTTGTTCATTAGGTCTAATGGGATTTTTTGGTGAAGTCTTTAGGTTTTTCCAAATGTAACATCACATCATCTGCAAAGATGGATAAATTCACTTATTCATTTCAATTTGGGATGCCCTTTACGTCTTTCTCTTGTCTGATTGCTCTAGCTAGGACTTTTAGTAGTATGTTGGATAACAGTGGTGAAAGTGGACATCTTTGTCGTGTTCCAGATTTAGAAGAAAGGCTTTCAGTTTTTTTTTCCCATTAAGTGTTATACGAGCTGTGATTCTTTCATATATGGCTTTTGTTATATTGAGGTATGTTTCAATCCCCAGTATTTTGAGACTTGCTGTCATGAAGGTGTGTTGAATTTTATCAAATGCTTTTTTAACATCATCTGAAAGTATCATATGGTTTTTGTCCTTCATTCCATTGATATGATGTATCACATTGATTGGTTTGTATCTGTTGAACCATCCTTGCATCCCTGGGATAAATTTCACTTGATCATGAATAACGATTTTTTAATGTCTTCATGAATTTTTTAGTATGTTGTTGAGTAGTTTTGCATCAATGTTCATCAGTGATATTGGCCTATAGTTTTCTTTTTTGATGTGTCTTTGTCCAGTTTTGGTACCAGTGTACTATTGGCCATGTAGAATCAGTTTAAAAGTATTTCCTCCTTCTTTTGTTCTTCAGAATACTTTGACGCAGGATTTGTATTAGTTCTTCTTTAAATGTTTGATAAAATTGGGGGCCGGGCGCGGTGGCTCAAGCCTGTAATCCCAGCACTTTGGGAGGCCGAGGAAGGTGGATCACGAGGTCAGGAGATCGAGACCATCCTGGCTAACATGGTGAAACCCCGTCTCTACTAAAAATACAAAAAACTAGCCGGGCGTGGTGGCGGGCGCCTGTAGTCCCAGCTACTCGGAGGCTGAGGCAGGAGAATGGCGTGAACCTGGGAGGCGGAGCTTGCAGTGAGCCGAGATCGCGCCACTGCACTCCAGCCTGGGTGACACAGCGCGAGACTCCGTCTCAAAAAAAATAAATAAATAAAATAAATAAATAAATAAATGTTTGATAAAATTGAGCAATGAAGCCCATCAGGTCCTGACATTTCTTTGCTGGGAGACTGTATTACAGCTTTGTTCTCATTACTTGTTTTTTGTCTGCTCAGGTTTTGGATTTCTCCATGGTTCAATATTTGTAAGTTGTATTTGTCTAGGAATTTATCAATTTCTTCTAGGTTTTCCAATTAATTGGCATATAGTTGCTCATAGTACCTCTAATGATCTTTTCAATTTTTGTGGTATTGGCTGTAATATCACCTTTTTAATTGCTGATTTTATTTAATTGGGTCTTCTCTCTTCTTTCTTATTCTGGATTTAAGTTTATCCATTCTTTTCATCTTTTCAAAAAACCCACTTTTTTTTCCATTGATCTTTTTTAGTGTTTTTTTATTTCAATTTAATTTATTTTTGATCTTCTCTTATTATTTATTTTCTTCTATGTTTGAGTTTGATTTGATCTTGCTTTTCTAGTTCTTTGAGATGCATCTTTAAGTTGTTTATTTGAAGTTTTTCTAAAAACGTTTTGAAGTTACCCTTGTAGCTATAAACTTTTATTTTTTACTATTTATTTCTCTGTATCTCGTAGGTTTTGGCATATCCTGTTTCTCTTTTTATTGATTTAAGAGATTTTTTTCAATTTTCTTAATTTCTTCATTGACCCACTGTTCACTCAGGAGCATATTGTCTTATTTTCATGTGTTTGGATAGTTTCCAAAATTCCTCTTGTTATTGGTTTCTAGTTCTATTCCATTGTGTTCAGAAAATATATTTCTTATAATTTCATTTTTGAGGAATTTTTAACAACTTGTTTTGTGTCCTAACATATGGTCTATTCTTGAGAATGATCTATATGCTGAGGAGAAGAATGTGTATTCTGCAGTCATTGAATGAAATGTTCTGTAAATATCTATTAGATCCATTTGTTCCACAGGGCAAATGGATTCTAATATTTCTTTGTTGATTATCTGTTTGTATAATCCGTTCAGTGCTGAATGATGGGTCTTGAAGCCTCCAACAATTATTGTGTTAGGGTCTATTTCTTTCTTTAGCTCTAATAATTTTTGCCTTATATATCTGGGTGTTCCAGTGATTGTTGCATGTGTCTTCTTCTCCCCCTTCTGCTTTATTTACTTTGGAGTTAATTCATGCTGCTGCTACAATTAAATTTGATAAGAATCACCTATTGTGCCAGAATTTTCAGTGCTGTGGCTGCTCAACGTTTGCCTTTGGCCAACTGTATGGCAAAAAGTCTAAGTGCTAAAGTAATTATTTCTCCTTAGGTTTCCATCAGATTACTAAATAAGTAAACATAATTTTTGCTCCACCTTTCCCCTTTATCTTTCTCCCCAGTATATTTGTAACAATCCCCACTGCAAACATTTGAACTCTGGCAAAATGGTTGTCTTACTACAGGAGTTAATAAGCATCAGAATCCATTTGGGCCATGTTGCTCTAGTGGATAAATTTTGTCCTAGCATCAAAGTTGTTCTTTTTAAAACAACACTATGGCTTTCCACATTTTATAATGGTGTTTTAGGTGAACTAAAACAATGATTTCTAGGTAGAAGGGTCATGGAATAAAACATTACTCTTTTTTGTTATTAATGTCAATTGTTATTAAGAAAGCTTGAGCATAACACTGACAGTTCCTTCTCCATTGTATAGAATGACTTTTAGTCTGTCCCACCTTCATCACCATCAAACATATTGCAAATAAAATATTAGAAGCATATGTATAGAAGGGATCATGGGAAATCATCTAGTCCATCCATGTAAGGACTGTTTGTGAACTGTCCCAGAAGTATTATTATCAATTTTCTCTTAGTGAATTCTCCAAGGAAAGAAATATACAACCTCCTTTGGTAATATGCTGCAGTAATACTTTCTATTTTTTGTTGTCCTAGACTCTGGGTCTGAGATTGCAGAAATCTGGCTGATCACTGAAGGATTTCTTTTTACCTTCTTTTTTTTCTGTGATGAAGTGAGAGATCAGATTATTGAAACTGTGGAAGCAGAGGAAATCAAGCACTGTACAACACATGGAAAGCCAGTAGTTATCAATTTAATATATATTTCCTAAGTACCCACTGATAAAATACTCAGCTCTGTAGACAACAAGGCCTTAGTTCTGAAAGAACCAATTTTGTTTTGAAAAACTTAAAATAAGTCTGATTTTTTTTTTCTTTTCTACCTCTCTTCTCTTTTTAGAAAGCATTCTGTGTATTGCTCCTGCCTGTGGATCAGTACACTGTAAGATCATGTGATAAGGGGAATATTCCTATAGGAAACTCGAGACGTACTGAATTAAAACTAATTTTAAAGATTCCTTTTTTTTTTTTTCTTTGAGATAAAGTCACGCTCTGTTGCCCAGGCTAGATTGCAGTGGTGCAGTCACAGCTCACTGCAGCCTCCAAATTTTGAGCTCAAGCAATCTTCCCATCTCAATACTCTCCCTAGTACCAGGCCTGACTGATTAATTTTTTTTTTTTTTTTTTTTTTTTTAGAAACAGGATCTTGCTGTGTTGCCCAGGCTGGTCTTGAATTCCTGGTCTCAAGTGATCCTCCAGTCTTGGCCTCCCAATGTGTTGGGATTACCGGTGTGAATCACCGCACCTGGCCAAATTCTTTAATCAATAATTCCCTAAAGCTCAAGTATTGGGAGTTGTTCATTCATGATAGTTGATGGTGCTATAAATGAAGAAAATTACATGGCATGGCTAACGTAATACCCAATGCAATGCTTTAAAAGGTTCAATTTCCAGAAAAATTTTGTCATAAAACTTTGAATTATTATACTGCTTGTTGTTGTAGAAGAAATATCACTGTTTTAGAATTCTATACTGAATGCTGCGACTTTTTAATGTAGTTTAATGCTAATTTGTTAGAAATCTTTGTCATCATCAGTATGCTAATCAGCCAGGAAACTCTGTATTGGGGCATAAAGGGCCTTAGGGAAATGGGTTAACCTTTGTTTCATCCCATTCCCCAACCCCAGTCACCACATAAGATAGAAATGACCTTAACCCTACTTCCTAGGAATGGTAGTTAGATTTTTAAAATGTGATTAATAGCAAGTACTTTGAATTTCTTTGAAATAAAGGATTTTTTTTTTTTCCTTAGCAGCCCAAAATAATTGGTTAAAACCCTAATGTGACTTCTTTAAAACACAATTTATGAGTCAGGAAGACAAGCTGAGGCACAAGTTATGTGCTAAACCCAAAACCATAAAATTGGAGGCAATACTAAGAGTAAATCAAGAATAGATAATAGAAGGCATTATTTCAGGTCACAATTACCTTGTGAGATTAAGATGGTTTGTATTTTCTAAGTTCGTTGTGTACAAAAAGTTTATTTGGAGCCTCACTTATGATTCCACTGCGTTTTTCTTAAACTACATTTTTGGACATAGTGTGTAATAAATGGATTATGAATCATCCTTTGTTCAATCATTTTTTTGTTGTTGTTTCTGTCAATAGTCTTTTGTTCTTTTTCCTCAATTCTGGAGTTGGGAACACTTTTTTTTTTTTTCCCTAAGTCACTAGAGAAATCATCAAGGAGATGATATTTCTTCTTGGAGTTTGCTGATTAAAAGCTAACTCAGCCTCAGTCTTTTCTAAAAAAAGGTGATGATTCAGATAATTGCTTGATGAATGATATGTGAAACTAAGATGACTTTCTCATAAAAACCCTGGACAAATAGAGACTATATTTCACTCTACACTCAGGCCTTCTTTCAAGCCTTTCAAGCCTGAGGTGAGCTCTGCCATCTCCAGTACCAATTTTATTTTTTTTTAACCAGCTCTTTAACCATGGAAAAACATTAATTTTATCTTTCAACAAAAATAAAATGTGATTAAATCTTCAGTATTAGGGGAATAACTGTTTTGCAGGAAATTATTTTATTTTATTTTTTTTATAATTTAGGGGGTACAAATGCAGTTTTGTTATATGGATATATTACATAGTGTACCCATCATCTAAATAGTGTACTTTATACCCATTAGATAAATTTTCATCTCTCACCCCCCTTCCACCCTCTCACCTTTAATAGTCACCTTTGCCTATTATTTAACTCTGCATTACTATGTGTATTCCTTGTTTAGCTTTCATTTATAAGTGGGAACATGCAGTATTTGACTTTCTGTTTCTGTGTTAATTCACTTAGGATAATGGGAAATTGCATCCATGTTACTGCAGAGGACATGATTTCATTCTTTTTCGTGGCTAAGTAGTATTCCATGGTGTATATTTTTATCACAGCTTCTTTATCCAGTCATCCATTGATGGACACGGGTTGATTCTGTGACTTGGCTATTGTGAATAACACAATAGCTAGATACAATTAATTTTGTATAATTAAGACTAAGAAAACACAGTGATCCTAGTTGAAATGTTAACCAATATTATGGGTCACTACAAATTATATTGTAAATAAATCCCAGGCCTCCGAAAGAAGAATGATACCTTGACCTAAGTGTTGGCAGTACATTATTTTTTCTTCTGAAGAATGGTTTCTTTTTACCTCACATAGCTTTCATTTCTGCGGTGAGAACATTAAACATCAACTCTCATCATTTTTCAATAGTACAATATATCATCGTTAACTGTAATCACTATGCTGTGTACAATAGATCTCTTCCTATCTAACTGTAGTTTTGTGTCCTTTGACCAACAACTCCCCAACCTGTAGAGGACTACGTGCTGGCAAACGAGAGGTTCCCGATAAGTCCTGCTCTTGGAAAGGAAGCAGAGCGTTCCCGATAAGTCCTGCTCTTGCAAACGAAGAGGGCGTTCCTTCCTTGCAAACCGGGAGGACAAAGGAGCCAGCAGCTAACAGCAGACCCTGGGGGCTTGTTTATGTGTAAACATCTTGAAAATCCAGAAAGTCAGGGAAAGGTCAGAAAAACAACAATGTGTCTTGTGACTTGGCAACATTCCACAAACGACTGTATAAAATAAAGCAGAGCGTGCCATTCAAGGTGGCCGCCATGTTTGTCTTGTCTTGTGTTGTCTTGTGTGTTCATTCCTTTGTTTAGGAAACACGCTGACCCCAACGCCAACCACCTCCCATTGACACCTCTAATATAGGGTATTCAGATAGGCTGTTCCATTGTTAGACAGCTCTAGTTAGTACAAAAGATTTAAATTTGATTTAAAATTAAACCAAAATGTGGTTCTTTCTAACATCTATCCAGTGGTTGGGATTTTTGTATTCTGAAGTAAATCTTCTCCTTGCTATTAGAGCCCTTCACCTAAGATAAGGTCCTTGTCATGTCTCCTTGCAGTTTTCTGAAAATAGCTTTTGATTATCTGTCTAAAGACTGAACGTTCCTAGTTCTTTCAAACATTCTGTATGGTGCATGTATTTTATGCCCTTTACCATCTTGGCTGCCAGCTTCTAATTTGAGCCTCCCTAATATTTTTAAAGTGTTTAATTCAGAAGCCTTCAGTGTAAGTCTTCAATGCCGTCTTGGATATATGTGTGTGTATATATATGTGTGTATATATATAGTTTTTATTATATTTTATTTATATTTTATCTATCTATTTATTTTATATATTTATATTGTATTTATATTTATATTATGTTGATATTTATATTATATTTTGTTTATATATTATATTATATATGTGTAAAACATTTACATATGAAAATATACATACATAAATATACAAAGTTTACATACACCTATAAATATACATATATAAATTTATACATACATATAAATATACACATATAAATTTATATCTACATATAAATATATATAAACATAAATATACATATATTTATATATGTATATATTAAAACAAGTGTTGTACTTGGATTTTCCTTATGACTGAGATTCTGATGGCAATGGCACCTGGAGTAAATGTGATGGAGGAGCTGTGCTTCTGATTCATAGTTAAGTGGAAAATGGTTTTCAAATCCCTTGATTTCTAGTAGGAAAGACTGGGGAAGAGTATTTTTATGATCAATGGCCTACTCTGACTACATTAACTGGGTGAATTCATTGAATGAATTTACACAGGTGAGTACCTGTGTGCAATCACAGTGGATTAATTATTAGTGTTAGGGTCAATTGTGGTAGACGGAAAAATAGCCTCCTAGAGATCTTCACATCCTAATCCCTGGAACCTGTGAATGTGTTACCTTATATGGCAAAAGAGATTTTGCAGATGCGATTAAATTAATGATTTCAAGAAGGTGGATTATCTTGGACTATTTGGAAGAGTCTAGTGTCATCACAAAGTTCATTATAAAGTGAAAGATGGAGACAGGAAAATCAATATCAGAGTGATACCAAATAGGAATGATTCCATAGATATTTCTGGCTTGAAGATGGTGGAAGGGGCC
This sequence comes from Papio anubis, assembly GCF_008728515.1. Classification (NCBI taxonomy): domain Eukaryota; kingdom Metazoa; phylum Chordata; class Mammalia; order Primates; family Cercopithecidae; genus Papio; species Papio anubis. The sequence goes on along the minus strand of NC_044996.1, from coordinate 71,153,168 downwards.
ATGAGCTAAGGAATGCAGACAGCCTCTAGCAAGTGGAAAGAAGGAAGGAAAGGAAGGAAGGAAGGAAGGAAGGAAGGAAGGAAGGAAGGAAGGAAGGAAGGAAGGAAGGAAGGAAGGAAGGAAGGAAAGAAAGAAAAGAAAGAAAGAAAAGGAAGAAAGGAAGAAAGAAAAAAAGGAAGAAAGGAAGAAAGAAAGAAAGGAAAGAAGAAAGAAAGAAAGAAAGAAAGAAAGAAAGAAAGAAAGAAAGAAAGAAAGAAAGAGAGAAAGAAGATTCTCTTCTAGAGCCTCCAGAACAGAACTGAGCACTGTCAACACCTTCGTTTTATCCCAGTAAGACACATATAGGATTCTGACCTCCAGAAGTTTCAGATAATAAATTTATGTTCTTTTAAGCCACTAAGTTTGTGATAATTTGTGACAGAGGCAGTATGAAACTAATACACCAGTATTCAAATTAGTCTCAGTTTCCCTGGATATACTACAGGGAACTGAAAATAGGCAGTCCTAGAATGTTGCCAGTAATGAAAAGAGGATGATATTTCCATAGGGAACAATTGAACATTTTTCCAATGATTTGCTCATTTTGCAATTGTTTCGGTAGGACTATGAACAGAACTCAAGAATATCTAATTTGACATCAAAGGAATTGTGCCTTTCTGCTTGTTTTTGTGAGGGAGGCACATCACTCTGGGCAGAGTCAGTATTTTATGACTTATCAGTATGACTTAATCTCTCAATGAATGCTTGTGAACTATGTAACAGAGATAGTGCTAGAGATAGTTTGGCAGAAGAAACAAAACACAGGCCTATTTTGAAGGCTAATTCCGATGATTTTCTGCCTCAAAGGAGATTTTAAGCGTCTCCTTGCTTTTCTATACCTAAGATCTTTGTGAATAAACTAGTGTGTCATATCTGTCATTATCTAAAGCAATTAGCATGCTGTGTAATAATTGTCTTATTAGTTCTTCTCAAAGCTTTAGAAGAAGATAAGCCAAGGGAAATTTAATTTATATGAAGGTAGTTCGGCATCAGTGAATGATAGATATTAAATGACTATTCCAGAAATTCTTAGAGAGGTAGTAACAGAGTGAAGATTAGAATTTTGCTGGTTTCAGTGTGTATTTTAGATTGTACTGTCTTTCACTAGAGTAAGGAAATATATTTGTAGGTGATGATTTACGTCATTCATGGCAATAACTTTTGACCTGAAGGGAACTTTTGATGTGATCTTGTCTAAACTCATTTCATACATAAAACTGAGTCAGAGAAAAGGAGTTTGATCAAGGTCACAAAGCTCACCGGTGACGTCACTAGGAGATCACATGCAGTTCTACATAAATTGCTGAAAGTAAACTAAAAGCTAAAATTCATAATTTAAATGTAATCTTCCAAATTATTTATGGAGATAAGAATATTTTGTGGAGTGGATTGGGGTAGGATAAGGATAACGAATTATCTAGTTTAACTAGATTTTTGTAATTTGCAATATCTGAATTCACTAGATGATTACCAGACGTCCTTTTCTTTTCTTCAGTTGTAGGCCTGGCTTTAGATTTCACTCTACATTTTGATCTATTGATGGCATTGTTGCAGCTATAATTTAACAATTTGGTTTTTACCATAAAAATAATTTGCTCTGTTACAAATTGACTAAAATACTTTTTTATCTATATTTTTATTATTATTGTATGTTTTTCTAAAGAACACTTTTAAACCATGACATTAATATTCTGGCTTAATAATGTGCATGTATGTGTGTGTGTTTGTGTGTCTGTGTGTGCATGTGCGTGTGTGTGTGTGTGTGTGTGAGAAAGAGAGAGAGACAGAAATTATTTCTTTTTTCAGAATCTCAGGGTCACACAGAAAACCAACAGCCACCTATGGCAGCTGTATAGTTGTGAGCAAGTCACCCTTGGCATAGTGAATCAAGAATAAATATGCTTGGATTCAGTTTTATTACTGAGGTAGGCTGAATAATGGTCCCCAAAGATATTCAGGTTCCCATCTAAGGAATCTGTAGATGCACCTTATATGGCAAATAGACTTTGCATGTATGATTAAATTAAGTATAACTAGAAGGATGGATTATTCTGGATTCTCTGTGTGGGTCCTAAATGTAATCACGACAGTCTTTTTAGGAGAAAGGCAGAGGGAAAATTTTTGACATAAAGGGAAACAGGAGGTATGATGATGTAAACAAGAGGTTGGAGTGATGTGAGGAAAAAGTCATAAGCCAAGAAATGTAGATGGGCTCTGAAAACTAGAATAGACAAGGAAAATGGAATCTCCTCTAGAGCCCTCAGAAGGAAGGAGTTTTACCACCACCTTGATTTCAGCCCTGTCAGACTAATTTCAAGCTCTGACCTTTAGAATCGTGTTGTTTTAAGCCACTAAATTTGTGGTAATTTGTTAGACTGAAATAGGAAACTAATAGAGTTGTTGGCTATGCCATTGTTAAGTCATGTATCCTTGTGCAGTTCACCTAACTCTGTCACTGCTTTTGTTCCTTTTAAATAAGGTTGGGTTTAACATTGCACATATTACAGATCTTTCGAGGTTGTCATAAGAATTGTGAAGTTGTACCTGAAATAAATACATTGGACTTTTCTAAAGAATGATATTCTTGTGAAATAATGGAGCATCAAAAACCAGTTATTGAGTCATTGGTTGTTAGACCCGACACCAGTTAGAAACACGGTGGAAATTTTTCAATCACTTTATGGATTTGAAATGGCCACATTTTATTTTGATCTACAGAAGATTTCCAGATCCATTGGTAAAGCGATCAATTAGTTTCCTATTTAACAGTTGCATTTTCATAACTTTACTTAACAACAAACAAAATGTTCTGTTCTGCACGGTTTCTAACCCCTATGCCCTTATTTTGCTGGTTCCATTTGAGAACAGAGGGCCTGTCTCATCAGTTGCAAAACCCTGGAGTTCAAGTCTGTGTGAAGAATGTGCAAAAATTCTTGTACTGTTGGGACTGCTGACTGCTTCCTAGCCTAAAGGAAATCAGTTGTCTTATGTTTTTACCTTTGCTTTGGAAATAACTTCTTTTTTGCTTGCTATCTTGATAAGTCTCTGAAAGACATAATGATTCCATTTGCTTTTTAAGTTTTAAATAATAATATTTACTTGCAAATACTTTTTCAAGTAATATAATTTTATCTGTTTTTATTTGTTATTTTTCAATTCTTGTAAGCTGAATGCGCTGTCACATAGCCTAAACCAAGAATGAGATAAGTACATTGGTGAACTAATGCCTGAAGTATTAACCCGTATGATAACATACTTCATTTCGTTCTTGGATTTCTGCACTGTCTGATGAATTTACACAAGTTATTACAAAATAAACTGTGACCACGTTGCTTCTTGTTCTCTCATATATTGCAGTTTGTATGCAGTTTTAGATACCAGGGCTTAAAAATATTATAGTGATTTCATGTAAATATGTATAGTCTTTTTCTAGTGGTGGTTCATATTAATGGGTTTAAATGGAAAAATGGTCCATGTAAGGAGCCATAGGACTGTCAATTAAAAATGTCAAACTCTAATATTTATGAAGAGGTTTATTCTGAACCATATCTAAGTGACCAATGGCCCATGACACAGCTTTCAGGAGATCATGAAAACATGTGCCCATGTTGGTGGTTGGACTCCAGTTTGGTTTTATATATTTTAGGCAGATATAAGACACCAGTCAGTACATGTAAGATGTACATTGGTTCGGTCCAGAAAGGCAGAACAACTGGAAGCAGGTGCTGGGAGGAGGGTAGCTTGCAGGTCCTAAGCAGATTCAAAGATTTTCTGATTGGCAATTGATTGAAGGAGTTACTATCTAAAGATCTGGAATCAATAGAAAGGAATGCCTGGGTTAAGGTAAGAGGTTGTAGAGACCAAAGTTTTTTCATGCAGATGAAGCCACTAGGTAGCAGGTTTCAGAGAGAATAGCTTGTAAATGTTTCTTATCAAACCTAAAGAGCCTGTTCTATTGGTAAATATAAAAGGGAGGAAGGTATAATGAGGCATGTCCAGCTGTCCCTTCCCATCATAGCCTGAACTAGATTTTCAGGTTAACTTTGGAATGCCCCTAGCCGAGAGGAGGGGTCCATTTAGATGGTTGGGGGGCTTTGGATTTTATTTTTGTTATACAGTATATAGTTAATTCACATTACTTTGTTCATATGTTTTGGGTATATAATGTAAATTCATTTCTCAACACAGTGACATTAAGAGCTCTTTGCCACAAATGACTTATAGCTGTGACATATGAGCTACAGCTTGTGAGTTACACACAGCATCTAGAGGGTTTAAGATTCGATATTACTGAAGTTTGGAAATCTTGAGTGTCCTGAGTAGAATGACAGTCCTCTTTTACAAAGAACCTGGAAAATTGGATAGCTCCTTTTTAAGGAAGTCTGTGATCCATTAGTGTCTCTACTCCCTAGAATTCGTGTCCAGGGGCTATGGAGCAAGTGTCCATGATTAAATGACATGGAGTTAATAGTAATCAAGGAGATTCTGAAATGGGAAAAGTTCCATTATACCCCTTACAGGATGTGCTGTGGGGGCACGGCTCACTTCTTCGGTGACCCGTCGCTCAAACTTCTAGGGGGAGCATGCAGATGGGCAGGCTGTGGGGCTCTGACCCCACAACAGTGTCTAGGGGTGAATGTTTACAGCTGAAGCCCCAGTGGGCATTTGTTACAGTATGCTCCTTCAGTTTAGCCATCTGTAGGTGCCTTGTGTTAGTCAGCTCAATTAGACCCCACCCTGCCTTATCACAAGGACAAAGGGCTTTCTATATCCTGGGGTTTCTTACCTTGTTGTACCAGAAGAATCAGATCACATATGAGCTTGGAGAATGATTGCAAGGTTTTATTGAGCGGAAGTGGCTCTCAGCAGATGGTTGGGGAGCCACAAGGGAGATGGAGTGGGAAGGTGGTTTTCCCCTGGATTCAGGCTGCTCAGTGGCCGGGCTGTCCTCTGACCGCCCTGGCCAAACTGCACGTCGTTGTGGTGGTCGGTGGCTTGCCAGCGACTGTTGGTGTGCTCTTACACTGGTGTGTTCCTTTCGACATCCAGCTGCTTGTGTGTTCTTCCACCTATGTGTTCCTCTTGATGTCCAGCTGCTTGTGTGTGTGCCCAGTAGGGTCTTAGGGTTTTTATGGGTACAGGATGGGGGCATAATGGGCCAAGGTGGTCTTGGGAAATGCAGCATTTGGCAGGAAAACAGAAATACCTGTCCTCACCTAGGTGTGTGGGCACAGTCCCAGGGATGGAGCCCTAGCCAGGGACCACAACCTTCCCTTCCCAGCACTTCCATGCTCCCCTTCTGTATCAATTCTAGGTGTATGTCATAGTGGAAGGGGCATTGAACTTGGAGTATGAAGTTCAGAGCTTGTGTATGAACACCATTCATAGCTGTGTTACAGGTCCCTTCATTTCTGTGAACCTCGGTGACCTCAACTAAAAAATGACTATACATTATAATACTACTCCCCTACCTATTCCATAAGGTTGTCATAATGAAAAAGATTATATATTCATAATTCAGTTATTCATCAACAAGTATATTTTGAGCATCTTCTATGTGCTTGACTTTGTGCTAGGCCCTGAGGATTCAGCGGTGAACAGGATCGACATAGACACAGTCCCTACTTCCATTAAGGTTACATTCTACTGGAAAATACAGACGTTAAAGAAGTAAATGCATAAATAAATATGTAGTTATGACTTCTGATAAGTACCAAGAAGAAAGAGGACAGAGTTTAGAGTGAGAGTGTAACAAAAGACTTGCTTTAGATAATGTGATCAGGGAGGATGCCACTCCGGAGGTGATGTTTAAACTGAGTTCCAAAGGAAATAAGAAAGAAACAGGTATGTGATGTGCAAGGAAAATAACATTTCAGGCTGAGGGCTAGCCACTGAAAGGACCTAGATGAGGAAATTATCTTGGCATATTTGAGGAACACAGGTGATCCCTGGTGTGGCTAGAACAGACTGAATAATGTGCAATAAAATTGGAACTGAAGTCAGAGGAGAGATCAAATAAAGCCAGTGGTAAACTTTATAAACTCTAAAATCCTATACAAGTTTAAAGTGGTGGTGGTATGATTGGCACTATTATCATCAATATAACATTGCTGAGTTCTTTCATCCTTGTAATGTGTGGCCCCAACTGACTCTTGACGCATGAAGATAAGTCTGTGGACTCCTGTTTTTATGGTTTGACTCTGAGCTAAATTGGGTGAAAGCTGGATTCCCCTAACTTTCTTTAAGACCAAAAAAAAAAAAAAAAAATCTTAGGTTTCTTCTGTAGTTACTTTCCCCCAAATGAGATTTTTCATATCTTGTGGTTCCTAATTGGGTCACTGAATCAGTGCTCATTAGAACAATATGTTGATGTGCAGAAGTAAGACATATATGTTCACCACTTGGTGGTCTGTGGCTCTTCAAGGAGAGAAATCAGAAAAACCAGGTTGGATTGACCTTGGAAAATGTTTGTGTAGAAATAGATTTAAATATTATTTTAGTAGCAGCCTGTCAGTAAAAGCTTTATTCACTCTTAATCTCTTAGGAAAACAAAAGATTCTGCCAATAAGAATGGCACATTTCATCAGACGCGTATCTAAAAAGATGGACTTACAGATGAAGTTCTATTTGTAAATTTGGAGTCAAGGGAATACTCATCACTCCTAACTCAGTTTATCACTTAAAAGAGTTGTGAAATGTGGTGTCATTAGGCTTCTTTTTTAATTAAAGAGAGTTGAATTTTATTTTCTCTATAATGTTAGCCTTTGAGGGTGTCAGTATTCATATTCGTCACTTTTAGAAGAGAGAAATTAGGATATCGTTTTGGTTACTTTCTTTTTTAAATCAGTTCCCTCTGAACCTAGTGATCTAAACAAAGTAGTAAACTATGTTATAGGATTTTGTCCTTTGCTGGAAAGCAGTCAGTTTGTTGCTGTATGTAGCTGATTGGAAGGGAGATTCCTAACTCTTACTGACCAATAGCTATTATCAATTTAACTGAATTGCTGTCTGTTAAATGGTGATGATCAACTTTGTGTTTAACCTGTCAAAATTGTGCTGAAAAATTAAATTAGAGTTACAGTCAAAACAGAGTGTCCAATTTATGCAAAATTAATGTGAGCTAACAGTTTTCACAATGACTTATTTATTTTTTAGAATACCACTGTGATATAATAAAAATAGATACATTTTATTTTTGTCCCTGGTTTTTGGCACAGAGATTCTAAAACCCTTGGAATTTCCTGAGCGAGATAGAGGAATGTTTCTTTCAATCACATCTGAGTTTGTACTAATGAGGTGACTCTTGGAGGTCGGGAGGTCAGAGAGCTACAGGATGGAGGCTGGTCACCAGAGGGGAAACCTCCATAGAAACCCCTAAACAACAGTGTTCCAGGAACTTCTGTACTGGTAAACACATCTACATGCTGGGAAGGTGGTGCAAATTGATTTCACAGGTACAGAGGCTCCTGCATTTGGGACCCTTCTGGGACAAGCCATATGTACCTATTCATCTTGCTACTCATTTGTTATCTTTTATACAAACTATAGCAAGTAGGGCACTTCCTGAGTCCTGCGAATTGTTCTAGTTAATTGTCAATCCTGAGAGCTGATAGTGGGAACTCCTGAAGTTTCAGTTAACCAGTTAGAACTGTGGGTCACTATGGGTTCCCACTTTTGGCTGGCGTCTGAAGTGGGAACAGTCTTTTGGGACTGAGCCTTTTAACAATCTAACATTAATTCCACAAAGATAGTGTCAAGAATCAAATTGTGGGACACTCACTCGGTGTTGGAGAATGGAGAATTGGTTGTTGGTGTGGAAAGATGACACATATTTAAGTGTTAGGAAAAAAACCACATCACCATCCTGGCCAGCTACTTTGCTGTGCAATAAAAGTAAGAATATTTTCCATTTAAATTCCAAGCATCTTCTTCAGTTCTGGTGTTGTAGCCTTTATCAGTTTTCATAGGTTATAGTGGCAATAACTCTAAGGAGAACCTTTTGGAGCTCAGTCAGCTTACTCAGATAGACTCATGGCAAGCCACTAGCAAACCCTTGTTGTAAAAGTGGCAGCTTTGGGTCCAAGGCTGCTGTAGCAATATTTTCTGGGTGCTATCAAATGAAATTAATAAAATCATTTGTGTGGTACTTAGCATCATTACTAGCACATAGTAGATACTGAATATATATGCATGTTCATATATATTTATATGCATGTTTTTGTGTGTTTCTCTTTCTCTCTATGTGTGTGTGTATATATATATATGTATATATACACACATAAATGTTTATGTATGTACAGGTGTGCGTATCTACACAGACACCCACGCACACGCCTCAAAGCCTCAGTAAAACTGGGGATAATAATACTTACTTGGCTGTTATAAAGTTTAAGTGAGATAATATGCTTAGCACAGTGCTTAAAACAGTAACTATTCTGTAACTATATATTATTATTGTTTTTATTATTATTATTACAGGTATACTTTATTAAACTCTATTATCTCTAAAATATAAATAGCACCTAATGCAAGTTATTTAATTCCCTCTGAAATTTAGATCATAAATAGGGATGACATTCTCAATGTAGATCTGGGGTACAGTAACTATTCAATAAATAGTAGTGAATTAGTGATGATAATGTCAATGATGATGATGATGATAAGGAAGATGATGTCACCTGTCCTCTGGAAAAGAAATGAAGGCTAGCTGCTAGTCTTTCTGAATAGCAGGATTTTACTACTAGTTGATGCTCTCCCAGAATTGTTTCTATTACTAAATTCACTTTTAACATACCTATCCTGCTGTCCTTTCTCATGCCTTCTCTCTCACGCTCTCTCTCTCACTCTTGCATGCCAAAGCAAGCTGTTTCTTTGTGAAAGCACCCATGACATAGTTTAGCTTACTATTTTTTAGGTCCAGCTGTACATTTTAATGAACACTTTTCATATTATGGAATACTGATCCAGTCTTTCCTTCTTAAAACATGTAGGGTGAAATCCTCACTATTTTTATGAAACAGCATCTGATCTTGAACTTTTATGAGTCACATCAGTCACTTCACCTGTGTCTTGACCCTGTCAGATCATGTCTTTATTTAAACTTTTGGTATTTTGTTCTTTATATGTTTTTGCATTCGTTTTTATGTTAAAAATATTTCTTTAAAGTATTTTTATCTTTACTATTGTGGTTTTGGTGCCTTCTTAAATTTTACGCTAGGGATGACAACTGCCTCATTCCTCTCACTGGAGGATATCATATACAACTGTATGATATAAATACAACTTGCAATTGTGGGATTCACCTTTTCTGCGTATGAATATGGAAATCTATAATAGTAGTTGAATTTTTACTATCTATTGATTTGGAGAACAAATAATAACAAGAAGCCATCATGAATTTGATAACACTTTGAAATGAATTTGTATTTTAGTTTAAACAACAACATCTACACATATTGAAAAAAAATTGTGTGTTTAAGTGCAAGACTTATTTATTCAGTCTATAGACAGTGCTTTGCATATATAGAGCTTTGTAGACCCTTTACAATAACTCTGTTTCTCCCTCCTTATTGTTCATCCCGACAGAGATCTCTGGACTGCAGATTAGAAACCACTGCTGTAAGAATTCAGATATAAGGAAAATCTGTGTGCCTAAAATATGTTTAGAGAATATAGGACTTTGATATCCATGAGCATTTGAATACCTTGGCCAAGGTTATACAGCCAATAACTTAGCAGAGCCAGGATCCATATCCAGGATTTTACATTGACATGACTTTGGCATGAATTTGAAAAATGAGTAGGAGAAAAGGAGTAAATGGATGTGGGAAGACATCTATTTATTGAGTGCCTTTTGGGTGCCAAGGTCAAAGCCAGGCACTTTGCATTCCTCTTTCATGTAGTCTATGAAATAGGTGTTATTATGCCCATTTTACATTTAAGAAAACTGAGTCTCAGAGCATTTGAATACCTTGCCCAAGGTCTTATAGTCAATAATTTTAGAGCCAGGATCCGTATCCAGGATTTTACATTTTCGTTTTTCGACTAAGACAGGAAGAAGTCAGCTACTGTTAATGCTGGTAAAAAAAGTTTGAATTTAAACTGGTAAGTCAGGAGTATACAGAAATTACAGTTGTTTGCTTTTATACTTTCCTCTTTTGGCAGGCCCATCTTAACTGCCTAGGTGTTTTTAAATGTCCTGTTGAGGAAGTTTGTGTGTTTTTCTAGGCCGTTATTCAACTGATTATTTTGTCTTTCATTGATTTACTATTAACATTTACCTCTACTCTCTAGGCTCTTTACATAGTCTAGAATAGTCTGTTTTTCACAGGCTATCTCGAGCAAGTTGCAAAAACATAGATAGTTCCTTTACTGGCCCTTTCCAAATTCTTCAAATTGGATTTTAAAAAGTAGATTACAATTACAAATAAGTTGCATCAATATAGAAACACCTCGACTTGCTCACTTTCTCAAAGTAATAAGGCAAATGTTAAAAAATCATTTCTGCATTACGCATTAATACAATACAGATGATGAAATGGCTTTCCTCATTTTCTCTTTAGTTTTCTTTCATGATTTTTACAAAGTGAATTTATGAACAGTTCAGTGCAGCTTTTCGTTTTTAAGGTATTAGCGATTCTTCCAAGTTTTCCATTATTTTGCATTCAAATATGGCCAGGAGATGTGATTATTAATTACATTTTAAAAATGATTTTTATTATAGCAAAACGTTCTCCATTGAGTTTTTTGGTGTAACATGGAAAACTTTTCTGTTGTGAAAGTGTATGTACTACTGAACGGCAAGAGAACTTATGGAAAATTTAAAGTTCTTAGATGAAGCTTAACTGTGGAAATATTCTACTTTTTCATCTCCCACTAAAATCATTAAGGCTCTCTGAGTCTTGAGCCATATGAATTCTTCACTTTGACTGTAGGTACCTGTTAATAGAAGTTTACTAGGCATGTTTTAATATCAGAAAGGGCTGTAATTCTGGGTTTTGAGCTATGTCCCTTTCCTTTGCCTTTTAGATTTTTGTGATTGTGTCTTGGACTAATGCCAGTAGTTATTGTGGATATTTATGAGCTAGCGAGTACTTATGAGACATCTGGGTTTCCATACACTGTAAAGTTGAACAATTAAAAGCACAAACTTTGGATTCAGGATACATGTTTTTAAATCTCATGTAATGGATCAAGCCATCATTTAATGGTGGTTGTCTTGAGTAGGTTACTCACGTTTTCCCTCTTCTCAGAGAGTTCCTTTCTTTATCTGTCAAATGAAGATAATAATACCAACATCATAGATTTATTTTGAGGATTTAGAGATATATGCTTCACACTGTGCTTAGTACATAATAGGCACTCAATTAAAGCACTCAATTAAAGGTAAAGCTAACAAAATTATGATGAATATTATTTTAATGTTAGCAAAGAAAACATGCTTATGAGCTCAAAGATTTAGGATATAGTATGCCTGGCAGAGACCACTACCAAACTGTCCCAAAAAGTAGTTGCTTTTTTCTTTTAGGAAGTCTCCAGGTCTTACAACCCAGAGTTTGGAAGGGTTGGGAAGAGAGAAAAGGGATCAGATAATTTGTATTTTTAATGCTTAGGCTTGCTAGGTAGTTGAGTATCTGAAAAATGAATATGGAAACTTGCCTCAGTTGACAAAAGTAGAATGTAAGATAGGGAAAGAGAAATAGTGCCTCAACCAAACAAGTAAGAATAGTTTACTGGTTTTCAGGTATGATATATAGACTACCTATCTCTACCCAGAGTAGTGTTTTTAATGCAGATTCCTAGGCCCAGGTCTTGACTTTCTGAAGTATATTTTCAGTCATACTGAGGTTTGAAAATCTCCTGGTATAACAAAATAAGGTTGATATGAGTTCAAATTTTTATTTTATTTTTCCACTTATTAACTGTATCCATGGCTCCTCTCCTTCTTATGTTCCACTCCAACTCTGCTTTTACCACTCTAGCCTTTTTTTCTCCTTGTTATTATGTAACTCAATCAACTAACTGTACATACTCAATTAGATAGTTGTGCAACATGCCATCATTTGGTCTTAAACCATTGGAGTGCTATCACTGGCTCCCCCTATTGAACTTGTACAGTTTTCTAGCTGACAGCTGTTTTTTTAATTTCCTTACCTCTCATCCACAATGTCTGGTCCTGACATGACTGCCAATTCTTCTCCCTAGTTTCTATGTGGTCTGAGTTACTACCCTGACCAATCTGATGCCCAGGGTTGTGTGTTTTTTATAAGTTTACCCAATTTAGAGCCCCGATAGCAAACCTAATTCAAGGGTATGGGCTCAGATGCAAAACTCCAGAGTGTATAGCCTACAGATTCTATATTCACCCAATACTTCTTTGTACCCCAGTGCCGATCATGTCCATATCTAACTGAAAAGGCAAAAGCATATGTGCTAGGTGTGGAGAAATGGACAAGGATTCTGCACTTAAGCAGAATCTCAAAAAATAAACAATAATGTTATTATTAGAGATGAAGAGAAAGGACACTCCTGTGGAAGGTAACAGTAAGAGCAAATACATGACTTAGGACTGGTAAATGACTCAGTGTTAGGTTTTCTATAAACATTCCATTGTTTCTCACGGTGCAGTATGAGTAACGCCTGCTTCAAAAGTCTCAGAGGGTGACTGTTTAAAATTTTATTCATGGGTGCTCTAGACTTATTAAATTTGGATCCATGGGAATGCGACTCAACAGTCTGAATTTTCAACAACAGGCGCACCATCAAAAAACATCAAGTAGCTATATGTAACGAAGCATATGTAGTTGAAGACTTGAGAAGACTGAGCCATGTATTTCTGAAAGGGCTGAAAAGTATATAGTTTAGAGAATGCTCGCTTTCTATAAAAAAGTGGCAGCATTTGCAATTTGCCTCACACTATGGAACCGATACCATTTGAGTTATAATACACAAGATTCTAGAAGAAAAGAAAGTTATCTGATCTAAAGTCCAGTAAGTTTTGTTGTGTGTGTGAGGGAAGGATGAAGGGAGAGAGAGAGACTGAGGGAGGGAGGGGGAGAGAGAGAGAGAGAGAGAGACAGAATAGGATGACAGTGCAAGGGGGCCCTGGTGTGGCTTCTAAGTAGCAGGGAACCTTCAGTAAGAAAGAAGGCACAGTCTAAAGACTTGAAACCATGGAAATTAGTGGTGGAAGTGGCCATGGGTTCAGGCACCTCTGCCTTTGGAAAGTGAGTGAACAGTAGAAAGAATTACCTCTTGTGGCTTGAGTGCCAGTTCGGCCACAGTATAGTAGAACACCAGGTGGACTGCTAAGATTTTTGACTCTATTATCTGCCTCCTGCACAGCACCTTTGAATCTACCTGGGATCTGGGGGAACTCACCATACTGACGAGAAGAACACTGGCCAGGCTGGTTTTGTCACCTGCTAATTGTAGAGCCCCGGGGCCTTGAGCAAACAGGCAGTAGCCAGGGGGTGATTACAGCAGGCCTTGGATGAGACACAGTGCTGTTTGCTTCAGGTCTGACACAGTGCAGTCATAGTGGTGGTGACCACTGGTACTTGTGTCACTCTATTCCTACCTTTGGGTAGTGCAGAACAGAGAGAGAGAGAGAGAGAGAGAGAGAAACTCCATTGCTTGGGAGAAGGTAGGGGAAGAGAACAAGAGTCTCTGCCTGGTAATTCAGAGAATTCTCCTGGAAATAGCCCAACACCATCAAGGTGATACCTCTATGAGTATGCAACAGCCAAAGCATTAATGGACTTGGCATGCCTTCTGAAGCAGCTGCAGCTTGGATCACAAGCCCAATTTATTTTGAATATCTGGAGAGCTTTTCTAAGAGAGGTATAAACAAGCCTAGACATTGAAGATTACAAGAAATACCTAACTCTTTAATGCCCAGATGACAAAGAACATCTACTAACATCAACACCATCTAGGCAAACATGACCTCATTAATTACTAAATAAGACACCAGGGACCAATCCTGGAGAAACAGAGGTATGTGAACTTTCAGACTGATAATTCAAAATAGCTGTGATGAGGAAACTCAAAAGAAATCAAGATAACACAGAGAAGGAATTCAGAATTCTATCATATAAATTTAACAAAGAGATTAAAATAATTTAAAAGAAACAGAAATTCTGGAGCAGAAAATGCAATGAGGATACTGGAAATGCATCAGAGTTTTTTAATAGTGGAATTGATCAGACAGAAGAAAGAAGTAGTGGTCTTGAAAACTGGCTACTTGAAAATGCATAGTCAGAGGAGACAAAAGAAAAAAGAATAAAAAAAAGTAGCATGCATACAGAATCTAAGATATGGTGGAAAAGGGCAAATCTAAAAGTTACGGGCCTTAGAGAGGAGGTGGAGAAAGAGATATGGGTAGAAAGTTCATTTAAAGGAAAAATGACAGAGAAACTTCCAAAACAGAGAAAGATATCGGTAAACAAGTACAAGAAGGTTGTAGAACGCCCAGCAGATTTAACCTAAAGAAAACTGCCTCAAGGCATTTAATAATCAAACTTCCAAAGATCAAGGATAAAGAAAGGATCCTAAAAGCAACAAAAGAAATAACATACAATGGATCTCCAATGCATCTGGCAGCAGACTATTCAGTGGAAACCTTATAGACTAGGAGAGAGTGGGACGAAATATTTAAAGTGCCAAAGGAATTATAATGATAATGAGCAAAAAGTAATCTCCTGAAAGTACAAAATTCACTGGTAAGAGGAAGTACACAGAAAAAACACAGATTATTATATCACTGTGACTGTGGTGTGTAACACTCTTATCTTAAGTAGAAGAACTAAATGATAAACTAATCAAAAACAATAACTACAGCATCTTTTGGAGACATAGACAGTACAATAATATGTAAATAGTAACAACAGAAAGTTAAAAAGCAGGGGGATGGTGTTAAGGTGTAAAGTTTTTATTAGTTTTATTTTGCATGTTTGTTTCTTAATGCAAACAGTGTTATTATTAGCTGAAAATAGTGGATTATTAGATAATATTTGCAAGCCTCATGGTAACCTCAAAAAAATATACAGTAGATATACAAAAAATACAAAAGCAACAAACTAGATCATATCACAGAATCACCTTTGCTAATGGAAGACAGGAAAGAAAGAAAGAAGAGAAGATCACAAAACAACAAGAAAACAAATAACAAAATGGCAGGAGGAAGTCTTTACTTACCCACAACATTTAATGTAAGTGGACTGAATTATCTAATCAAAAGTTGAAGAGTGAATGAATGGATATTAAAAACAAAAGCAATTAATCTGTTGCCTGTAAGAAACATATTTCACCTCTAAAGATAGATATAGACTGATACATATGTACATATACATAGTCTGAAAATAAAGGGATAGAAAAGCATATTCCATGTCGATGGAAAACAAGAAAAGAGCAGGAATAGCTATACTTATATAAGACAAAATTGATTTCAAGACAAAAACTATATGAGACAAGGTAGGTCACTATATAATGATAAAGGAGTCAATTCAGCAAGAGGATATAACAGTTTTAAATATATATGTACCCAATGCTGGAGCATCCAGATATATAAAGCAAATATTGTTAGAGCTAAAGAGAGGTAGTCGTAATAAAATATTAACTGGAGACCTATATCCCACTTTCAGCATTGGACAGATCTTCCAGATGGAAAATCAAAAAAGAAATATTGAAATTAATCTGCATTATAGACCAAATAACAAGAAGAATGCTGCAAACTATACAGATGTATGGAAATTAAATAATATGCTGCTGAATTACCAGTTCGTCAAGGAAGGAATTTTTTTTTTTTTTTTTTTTTTTTTTTTAGGCAGTCTTGCTCTGTGCCCCAGGCTGGAGTGCAGTGGCTGATCTCGGCTCACTGCAAGCTCCGCCCCAGTTCATGTTCTCCTGCCTCAGCCTCTCCTGAGTAGCTGGGACTTCTGACTCCCGCCACCTCGCCCAGCTAATTTTCTTGTATTTTTAGTAGAGATGGGGTTTCCGCGATGTTAGCCAGGATGGTCTCGATCTCGGCCTCGTGATCCGCCCGTCACCGGCCTCCCAAAGTGCTGGGATTACAGGCTTGAGCAGCCCGGCCCAGGAAGGAATTAAGAAAGAAGTGAAGGCGGGCGTGGCTCCGAAGCCTGTAATCCCAGCGCTGAGGCAGCGAGCGTCGAGACCATCCTACCGGTGAAACCGTCTACAAAAATACAAAAACTGTAGGCGAGGTGGTGGCGCCTGTAGTTCAACTTCCGGAGGAGCGAGCTGGGAAGAATGGTGAATTTCAGGGCGAGCAGTGAGCTGAATCCGACCACTACACTCTAACGACAAACAAGACTCCACGATCTCAAAAGAAATTGAAAAAAAAAATTGAAATAAATAATAATGGAAACACAACATACCAAAATGGATGAGATACAGCAAAAGCAGTAGTAACAGGGAAGTTTATAGATATAAGTGTCTACATCTGAAAAAGGGGAAACTTGAAATAAGTAACCTAACAATGCATCTTAAAGAACAACAAAAGCAAGAGCAAACCAAAAGCAAAATTAGTACAAGAAAAGAAGTAATAAGGAAATAAATGAAATTAAAATGAAGAAAACAAAGCAGATCAGTGAAAGTAAAAGGTGGTTTTTGGAAAAGCTAAACAAAATTGACCATCCTTTAACTAGACTAACTAAGGGAAAAATGAGAGATGTAAATAAATAAAATCAGACATGAAAAAGGAGACATCACAATTGATACTGCACAAATTAAAAACATTAATAATGGCTACTATAAGCAACTATACGCCAGTAAGCTGGAAAATATAGAAGAAATGGACAAATTTCTACACACATGAAACCTACCAACATTGAACCACGAAGAAATCCAAAACCTGAGCACAACAGTAACAAGTAATGAGATCAAAATCATAAGTAAAAGTCTCCCAGTAAAGAACTACCTTGAACCTGAAGGTTTGACTGCTGAATCCTACCAAATGTTTACAGAAGAAATACTTTTAATCCTACTCAAAGATTTTGAAAAATAGAGGAGGGAATACTTCCAAACTATGAGGCCAGCATCTCCTTGACACCAAAACAAGACAAAGACATATCAAAAAAAGAAAACTGATGCAAAAATTCTCAGCAACATACTAGCAAAACAAATTCAACAATATATTAGAAAGATCATTCATCATAACCAAGCGGTATTTATTCCTGGGGTGCAAGGATGGTTCAACATGCAAATCAATCAGCGTGATACATGATATCAACTGAGTGAAGAATACAAATCATATTATCATTTTAATTGTTGCTGAAAATCATTTGATAAAATTCAGCATCTCATTATTACAAAAACTCCCAATAAACTGGGTATAGAAGAAACATATCTCACCTTAGTAAAAGCTCTATGTGACATGCACACAGCTAGCAAAATACTGAATGGACAAAACTGAAAGCATTTTCTCTAAGATCTGGAACATGTCAAGGCTGCTTACTTTCACCACTGTTATTCAACATAGTGCTGGAAGTCCTACTAGAGCAATTTGACAAGAAAGAAATAAAGGGCAACCAAATTGTAAAGGAGGAAGTCAAATTATCTCTGCAGATCATATGGTATTATATTTGGAAAAACCTAAAGACTCCGCAAGAAAACTCTTAGAAACTGATCTACAAATTCAGTAAAGTTGTAGGATACAAAATCAACATACAAAAACCATTAGCATTTTTATATGCCAACAGTGAACAATCTGAAAAAGAAATAAAAAATTAATCTCATTTGCAATAGCTAGAAATAAAATTAAATAACTGGACGTTAAACAAAGAAGTAAATGATCTAATGAAAACCATAAAACATTGATGACAGGAACTGAAGAGGACTCCAAAAAATGGAAATACATCTCATTTTCATGGATTGGAAGAATCAATATTGTTTAAATGTTCATCCTACCCAAAGTGATCTCCAGATTCAGTGCAGTCCATATCAACATACCAATGGCATTCTTCACAAACATAGAAACAACAATCTGTACAGTTACATAGAACCACAGAAGACACAGAATAGTTAAAGCTATCTTAAACAAAAAAGAACAAAACTGGAGGAATCACATTATCTGACTTCAAATTGATGGTGGTGGTGGCCTATCTGGAGCAGCCCCTGTGGGGATGCCAGCTACAGTGGGGGAGATGCAACTGGGGCTACACACTATGCAGAGCCAGCGGGGGCTGGTAACTGGTGGGAGCCCCATCCCCTACTGAGTTGGCAGGGTGGGAGCCCCATGCTCCTGTGTGCAGCTGCAAATGCCCAGCCAGAGTTCTGAACCCAGGCATCCCTGCCTTCTTGTGGGGCTGGAAAGCCATCCCTGCTTCTGCAGGCTCAGAAGTGCCTTCTCCCTCTCTCTGGCCACTTCCCACTCCTGGTGCCTGCTCTTGGGTGAAGCAAAGTTGTGGCCATGTCTGGGTGCTGTAGCAACCCAACTGGGTGTTTGCATGATTGGAGCAGTGCTGACACACCAGACCCTGCTGCCTCAGCTTCCTCTGGACTTTGAGCACTGAGGATCATGAGAGGGATACCAAGGAAGCTGAGGGTTGCTTGGTACGGGCCTGCAGGCACCCCTTGGCACAAACAGCCTGGGTGCTATGGATGGCAGGTTGATGGTGGCAGAAGGCAGACAGTCTCCTGGGTGGAAAGGGATGGGTTTCAGGTGAAACCCCACCTTCAAGCCAGATACAGTCTGAAGCCTGGAGGCCAGGCTGCCAGTTCCAGGTGGAGTCCATGGCCCAGAGTGATAACTTACAGTGTTTTTTCTTGGCCCACTGATGGCTTCCCATGGACCAATCAATAACCATTTCCTCCCTGTGAGCCCATAAGAACCCCAGACTCAGCCAGACTCTGACAGACACTGAGATTACTAGCTGCAGGAAGGCGCTACTCACCTTGGGTCTCCTGAGTGTTCTGTCACTCAATAAAGCTCATCTCCTGGCTGACACATGCACCCCTGCTCACTATGTTGTGGGTAACAAGAGAGAAGAGCTACAGTCCTTTGGGGAGCCCAGACTTAGGGTGTCCCTGAGCCACAGATGTGACATCCTCTTTGGGGCTCTGCAGTTCCTGGCATCTGCAAGCTTCCAAGCACCACTACGTTCCCCACATGCAGATGCAGGTGGTTGCAGTGGAAGGCACATGTGGTACATTTGGTCCAGTCACAGCCTTGCATGGAGCTGGTACCTGTGTCAGTGCCTGGAGCTGCCTGCCCAACAGCAGAAGCCAGCATGCCTGGCTGTGCACAGTGTCTGGTCCCCACACTTGCTCACCCACAGACCCCTCACTTCTCTGCCCCTGGCTTGCCCTTGGCAGGTATGGGATCCAGGACAGTGGCGTGAGCCAAGTGCAGCCTGCCAAACTGAATGGGTGGAATAAGCCTAGAAGTTGTAAGTAATACTGAAGCACAAGGTCCTGCCAGCTACAGAGTTTTCTAGCTTGCAAAATTACACCCCAAGGATCCCATGACAAAATTATACTACAGTGCTATAATAACCAAAACAGCATAGTATTGGCATAAAGACAGACGCACAGACCAATAGAACAGATAGGAGAACCCTGAAACAAATCCACACATTTACAATAAACTCATTTTCGGCAAAAGTGCCATGAACATACACTGAGAGTATGTTCAGTCACTTCAGTTAATGGTACTGGCAAACTGGACATCCATATGCAGAAGAATGAAAGTGGACCCCTATCTCTTGCCATATACAAAAATCATATTTAAATGGATTAAAGACTTAAATCTGAGATGTTGAAAGTACTACAAGACACTGCTACAAGAAAACATTGGGGGAGACTTTAGGATATTGGTCTGGGCAAAAATTGCTTGAGTAACACTGCACTGGCACAGGCAACTAAAGCAAAAATGAATAACTGTGATCACGTCAAGTTATAAAGCTTCTGCACAGCAAGGGAACAATCAACAAAGTGAAGAGACAGCCCACAGAGTAGTAGAAAATATTTGCAAACTATCCATCTGAAAAGGCATTAATAACCAGAATATATAAGGAGCCCAAACAATTCTAGAGGGAAAAAAAAAGCTTATAATCCAATCTAAAAATGGGCATACAGATGGCAAACAGAAATATGGAAAAATGCTCAACATTACTTATCACCAGAGAAATGTAAACCAAAACTACAATGATATATCATCTCACCCCAGTTAAAATGGCTTATCTAGAAAGACAGGCAATAAAAAGTTCTGGTGAGGATGTGGAGGAAAGGGAACCCCCATACACTGTTGGTGGGAATGTACATTAGTACAACCAGTATGGAGAACTGCTCATAGGTTCCTCTAAAAACTGAAAATAGAGCTACCACGTGATTCAGCAATTCTACTGCTGGATATACCCCAAAGAAAGGAAATCAATATATCAAAGAGGTATTCTGCACTGCCATATTTGTTGTAGCATTCACATTAGGTAAGATTTGGAAGCAATCTAAGTGTCCATCAACAGATAAATTAAATGTAAAGAAAATGTGGTACATATGCACAGTGGAGTACTATTCAGTCATAAAAATGAGATCCTGTCATTTTCAACAGCATGGATAGAACTGGAGATCATTATATTAAGTGAAATAAATCAGGCGCAATAAGGCAAATGCCATGTGTTCTCACTTATTTGTGGAATCTAAAATTCAAAACAATTGAACTCATGGCCATAGAAAGAAATATGGTTACCAGAGATTGGGAAGTGTAGTGAGGGGGTCGGGAGGAGATTGGAATGGTTTATGGGTAAAAAGAAGTTGGAAAGAATGAGTAAGACCTACTATTTGATAGCACAACAGGGTGACTGTTGTCAATAATAATTGCCCCTAGGCGGTAGCGGTGGCTCCGCCTGTAATCCCAGCACTTTGGGAGGCTGGTAGGATCACAAGGTCAGGAGATCGAGACCGCAGTGAAACCCGTCTCTACTAAAATAAAAATTAGCCAAGTAGTTGTGGGCGCCATAGTCCCAGCCTCGGGGAGGCTGAGGCAGGAGAATAAGTATGTGAACCAGGGAGGCCGGGCTTGCAGTGAGCGAGATGGCGCCACTGCACACTCCAACCTGGGCGACAAGCGAGACTCCGTCTCAAAAAAAAAAAAAATAATAATAATAATAATAATAGCAATTGCTAAAATATTTAAACAACTGAGTATAATTGTATTGTTTGTAGCACAAAAGCATAAATGCTTGTGGGGATAGATACCCGATTCTCTATGATGTGGGGATGGATACCGAATTCTCTATGATGTGATTATTAACATTGCATGCCTGTTTCAAAACATCTCATGTCCCCCATAAATATATATACCAACTATGTGCTCACAAAAATAAAAAAAATAAAAAATACGTAAATTCTTACTTGATTGTATTTATACAGGTCTTTTACATATATTCTAATATATTTACATGAATAATCATAATAATTTATGAGGGTAAGAACTCATGTCCCTCTTTTGGACCTCAGGAAACTGAGGCCTTGAGGATTTAAGTGATTTGCTTATTACCTCATGTCTTATAGGTCAAATAGCCAAATGGTGAACCAAATTTGACTCAGAGTCCAGTATTATTGTTAATACACCACATTGTCTCCCTCACCTATTGAAATGATAGCAGTAATAATGACAACTGACATTAATTGAAAGCTTATCATATGTCAGACATTTTTAAAGCATTTTATTAATTTATTTAGTCATCTTTATTGAGTTATTTTTTTCTACCAAAGTTGGCTTTCTTTCTTGACTTCTAAAATCCTTGTATCTAATGTATGTCTTTTCCATGCAAATCTTCACAATTCTTTAGGAAACACAGACCAAAAAATGTAGGAAAAAAATCCAAGAAAAAGGAGTGGTAGGGGGAACGCATAAATTACAGGACTGGACACATTATGTTCATTTGGGACTATGTTCATGTAGTTGTCTCTGTCAATCAGTTGTAGGGCTGTAGTTAAGTAACAAGACATCACCTAATCTACTATTTAAAATGTTAGTTGACAGGGTACATTTCTATGAAAAAGTTTAGCTGAGCCTCCTATTTTATGAAGTTTAGGTTATTATGCCAACATCAAAATGTAATGTCATGCTTGTTGCCCTAAGGTGTATTTATCATCTTCGAATTGTTTGCTTTCTCAAACTAGACAGGCAGAGAACAAAAACCAGTTGTATGTATTAATATATAGTAAGCTTTAAACTTAAGCCAATTTTAAATGGATTTCTAGTAGCTCATGAATCAAGTGTGATTAACAGCTTTAAGAAAGATTCTTTTTTTATTTTATTTTTAAATTATACTTTAAATTCTCAGATACCTGTGCAGAACGTGCAGGTTTGTTACATAGGTATACACGTGCCATGGTGGTTTGATGCACCCATCAACCCATCATCTACATTAGGTATTTCTCAAAATGCTATCCCTCCCTCCACCTCCTGACAGGCCCCGGTGTGTGATGTTCCCCTCCCTGTGTTAATGTAAAAGAAAGATTCTTTCCAGTCCACAAACAAAGGTCATTTTAGAACTTGGGGCTAGGCAGAGGAAGAAAAACCTAGAAGGTGTCAGATGCTAGCAGAGCATTTTTGCCTACTTCATTACTTTGCATCCCTCTTTTCTGGTTTAGTTCTTGGGCCTGAAGGTCAATATACTCTGCCTTTCTTTAGTGAATGTCTTCTGATTTAGAATTAGGCCAAAACAGACTTTGATTGAAAGACGAAAATACTACTAGTAACTGATTTTACAGTGATTACAGCATCAATAGAATAGATTTTGTCAGTATTCTCGTGAGAGAACTATCCAAATGATGCATTGTGGTTTAAATAAGGCTTTCTGCTCTGAATAGGCCTATACTTAAAAGTATTTATTGAGTACCTACAATGTATAAGGCACTCTGTTCTGTATTCTGAGGCACACCAACATAAATCAGATGTGAGACCTGCCCTTGAGGAGACTCTGTTATCTAGTAGAAATAATAAGACTTTTATGTGAAAGTGTATTTTTTCACATTTCACATCATATTTCGCAAAAAATATCTAGGTATGTATATATTTTTTTCCAGATTTCTTCCTTTGCACACAATGATTAGGCTTGGCAAGCTTGCTTTTATGTAATAAGAGATCTTAAAATGCAGAAGCAGTTATATCAGCAGGTAACTGTGGAAGTAGAAGGCAAAAGAGAAGTACATTGCATTAATTTACTGATTGTTCATGCCTTACTGTGTGAATAACCATTATATTTATATATAAATTAAAACCTCTTAACTTGTAAAGATAGAAATTACTGAATATATCATCTTGTTTTGCTGTACCATGTTAGTTTTCTTTTTGTTCAGATAGTTCTGTCTTTATAATTTTATGGTGTCCAGTCCATCACTGATGGGCACCTAGGGTGATTCAATGGTCTTTGCTGTTATGAATAGTACGGTGATGACTATGCAAGTACATTGTCTTTTTGGTCGAATGATTTTCTTTTGGATATATACCCAGCAATTAGATTTCTAGGTCAAATGTTAGTTTTGTTTTAAGTTCTTTGAGAAATCTTCAAACTGCTTTCCACAGTAGCTGAAATAAATTATATTCGCATCAACAGCATATAAGCATTCCCTTTTCTCCATAGCCTCGCCAGCATCTGTTGTTTTTTGACTTGTTAATAGCAGCCATCCTGACTGGTGTGAAATGGTATCTCATTGTGGTTTTGATTAACATTTCTCTGATGATTAGTAACGTGGAACATTGTTTTATATGTGTGTTGGCCGTTTGTATATCTTCATTTGAGTAGTGTCTATTCATGTCTTTTGCCCATTTGTAATGGAGTTAATTTGTTTTTGTTTGTTAATTTGTTTAAATTCCTTATAGATTCTGGATGTTAAACCTTGGTCAGATGTGTAGTTTGTGAACATTATCTCACCTTCTGGTCTGTTTACTCTGGCACTAATTTCTTTTGCTGTGCAGAAGTTCTTTAATTAGGTTACACTTGTCGATTTTTATTTGTTTTTTCTTTCTTTTTTTTTTTTTTTTTGCTTTTTGCAATTGCTTTTGATTACCTAGTCATAAATTCTTTCTCAAGGAAGATATCCAGTATGGTTTCCTAGGATTTCTTCTAGGATCCTTAGAGTTTGAGGTCTTACATCTAAATATTTAATTCACCTTGAGTTACATTTTGTACTTCATTTAAGGAAGGGGCCCAGATTCAATCTTCTGCATTTGGGTAGCCAGTTATCCCAGAAACGTTTATTGAATAGGAAGTTCTTTCCCATGTTTATTTTTCTAAACTTTGTCAAAGATCAGATGACTGTAGATGTGCAACTTTATTTCTGGGTTCTCTATTTTTTTTTTATCTTAGTCAGTAAGTCTGTTTTAGTACCAGTACCATGCTGGTTTGATTATTGTAGCCTTATAGTGCAGTTGGAAGTCAGATAATGTGATGCCTCTGGCTTTGTTGTTTTTGCTTAGGATTTCTAGAGCTATTTGGGCAATATTTTAGTTTCATATGAATTTTAAAATAGTTTTTTTTGTAGTTCTCTGAAGAATGTTATTTTTAGTTTGATAGCAATAACATTGAATCTGTAGATTTCTTTTGGCAGTGCGGCCATTTTAACAATATTATTCTTCCAAATCATTAGCATATAATGTTTTTCCATTTGTTGATGTTGTCTTTGATTTCTCTTGGAACTGTTTTGTAGTTTTTGTTATAGAGATCTTTCACATTTTGGTTTGATGTGTTCCTAGGTGTTTTATTCGTTTGTGCCTATTGTAATGGAATTGCATGATTTACTTGGCTCTCAGCTTGGATGTTATTGTTGTATAGAAATGCTACTGATTTGTGTATATTTATTTTGTATTAGAAATTTGTACTGAAATAGTTTATCATTTCCAAGAGGCTTTTGGAAGAGTGTTTAGGTTTTCTAGGTATAGAATCGTATTGTCTGTGACAAGAGATAATTTGACTTCTTTTTCTATTTGGATGTTTTTATACTTTCTCTTGCCTCATTGCTGTGGCCAGGACTTCCAGTACTATGTTGAAAAGGAGTGATGACACTGGGCATCCTTGTCTTATTGCAGTTTTCAAGAGAAATGATTCTAGTTTTTGCCCATTCATTATGATGTTGGCTGTTCGTTTGATATAGATTACTCTTTATTTTGAGGTATGGTTCTTTGACACTTAGTTTCTTGAGGGTTTTTATCATGAAAGGATACTGGATTTTATTGAAAGCTTTTTCTGCATCCATTGAAATGATTATATGGCTTTTGTTTTTCATTCTGTTTTTGTTGTGAATCACATTTATTGATTTGTATATCTTAAACCAACCTTGCATCCCCGGAATGAAGTCCTGCTTGATTGTGGTGCATTAACGTTCTGTCGTGCTGTTGGACTCAGTTTGCTAGTATTTTGTTGAGGATTTTTGTGTCTAGGTTTATCAGGGATATTGGCCTGTAGTTTTCTTTTTCCTTGTGACTTTGCCAGGTTTTGGTATTAGGGTAATGCTGGCTTTTTAGAATAAGGTAGAGAGATTTCCTTCCGCTTTGTTTTGGGAATACTTTCAGAGGAATGGGTACAAGTTCTTCTTTGACTGGTAGAATTTGACTGTGAATCCATCTGGTCCAGGGCTTTTTTTTTTTGGTTGGAAAGTTTTTTTAAATTACTGCTTCAATTTTGGAACTCAATATTGGCCTGTTCAGGGTTTCAGATCCCTCCCGATTAAATCCCAGGAGGTTGTGTGTTTCCAGGAATGTATTTGTATCTTCTAGATGTTTTAGTTTGTGTGCATAGAAGTGTTCATAATGGTTCCTGAGAATCTTTTGTATTTCTGTGGGGTCATTTGTAATGTCACCTTTGTCCTTTCTGATTGTGCTTATTTGAATCTTATGTCTTTTTATCTTTGTTAATCTACATAGTGTATGTCTGTCAGCAGGTTTTATATTGTACCATGCAGATAAACCTACAAGCCGGTAGATGGCACTTACAGGTAAGAGCTGGCTGCACTCAACACAGCTAGGTATATACTTGATTCTTGTTTACCGAGAGACTCTTTGATGAGGGCCCTGCTGTGTCACAATTTCAGTGGACCAGGCTGGGGCACCCAGCACTGGCCCACACAGACTAGTTCCAGGTCAACAAGCTGGCCCTGGTGGCAAGTCTCATTGTCCAGAAGAGACAGCTGCTATAGCAGCTCTCTTCCCTACCCAGGCTTATGGCAGGGCAGAGCACAATTCCAGTGCCTACTGCTGAGGCACTTTTCACAGTTTTGGCTGTGGAGACCCCCTACTTAACTCCAGAACAGAATTTCCAATCTCTGGCGAAGGACTAAAATGCCTGCGTGGTTGTGCCACCAGGTTGCATGACTGACTTTTATGAACCCGGATTAAAAATCGCATCCTGCTCTTAGTCTTGGGTATGGGAAAATATCCGCAGCTTTTCCTGGTGTCTTTCCCTCACAGTGTCTTCAAGCCTCTTCCCATGTTAGCTCCAGGGGTTGGGAGAAAGAAAGTGCTGTCCATTGGCCTGAGTTTCTTGGATCCCCAGTGGAAAGATGAATCATAGTGGGAGGCTCTCTGCCTCTCTCATGTACTTTTATCTCTTTTATTTTTTCTCACTTTTATCAGCTCTATGCCATCACAGGGCCTGTTTGCTGACATTCTTCTCCCAAGGATCTGGGATGTTCCTCACAATTCTGGTGGATCCTCATTTTCCTTCTTGAATTAAAGCTCACAGAGTTTATCTATATGAACTATGTTGTTATTTCCAAGTGGCTGAGGCATGCTCTAATACACCTTCTTGGGAAAACAAAACAAAAAGACAAAAAAAACTTAGCTATCTTTATTGCTCTTCCTCTGACACCTAGAACAAGTGTCAAGAAAAGTCTCAGCTCAATAAATAGTTGTTAAATGAGTGCTTGATTGAATAATTCTTAATTCTTAATCTTTCCCAACCAATACATCAGCAAATCTCATTAGTTATTTTAATAATGTCTCTTAGAGACCTAGATTAAACAATAATTTCTTAACTAAAGTCTATTTTCAACCTATCTCGCATACTTCTCTTATACTAATTTTCCTCACTGATTTCCTTGTCTCATTTTATTGCTTATAACATACACATTATATTAGGGGACTCATGAATCCTCTTAACAATCCCTTTTGTAATGTGAATCTTGCAATTAAGCATTCCATTACAGAATATCTTATATGTCTGCAAAGTTTTACATCCCTATAGTTTCCCTTCTTATGTAGTATTTTTTCCTTCTCTTGTAGTCCCCAGAGCACTGCTAGGCCCAGAATGAGTACTTAATAAATACTTGCTGCCTTGACATACAGACAGTTATCCATTTGTGTTTTTGTGAAAAAGCTAAACTCTTATTCAACAAAGTGATTGAAAGAAACCAGAAAGTAACTATGCAAGTAGTTAGGAAAAATATCGGTGAACAGAAATTTTAATCTTAAAAACTAGTACTCTAAAGGGGTAGTACAAAGGAATTTTTTGGGAAGTAATTAAACTGTTCTCTATGGTAGTTACATGACTCTATGCATTTGTTAAAATTCATAGAAATGTACAACAAAAAAAGTGAATTTCACAGTGTATAATTTAAAATAAAATTTAAAATATTTTTAATATAATGAAGGTTTTAACTTTTTTTTTTTTTTTAATGCAGTATACTAAGCAACATCTTGTCCCCATGTTCTGGAGTTATGCACTTGCTTTTTCTTTCTTAAAAATAGTTTCAACTGGCCGGGCGCAGTGGCTCGCTCACACCTGTAGTCCCAGCACTTTGGGAGGCCGAGGTGGGCGGATCACGAGATCAGGAGATCGAAACCAGCCTGGCTAACACGGTGAAACCCCGTCTCTACTAAAAATACAAAAAATTAGCCGGGCATGGTGGCACGTGACTATAGTCCCAGCTACTCGGGAGGCTGAGGCAGGAGAATTGCTTGAACCCGGGAGGCGGAGGTTGCAGTGATCCGAGATCCGAGATCTTGCCACTGCCCTCCAGCCTGGGTGACAGAGTGAGATTCCATCTCAAAAAAAAAAAAAAAATATATATATATATATATATATGTGTGTGTGTGTGTGTGTATATATATATATATATATATATATAGTCCCAACTATAATGGTAGGTGATTATTTCCCTTCCTAGTCTCCCGCATAATACTTTGGTATAACCCAAGTTTGGTGTTGTACTCTATCCTCTTCTTTTTCCTTTTCCACATTTAAAAGAAATTATTAAGTATAGTTGAAATTATGCCTTCAATGATATACAGTAGCCTGATTTATATAAAGTTTACCAACTTCAATTATTTTTTTTCTCCTCAGAACAAACTTTCAAGGCCAAATTCTTGTTATTCATAAAGCACCCTAGGTGCAATAAAAATGCAGAATTTAGACCTTAGTTTAAGCTTTTCTTTTCCTCAGTAAATACTGTTCACAGTCATGAGCCATCTTTTCCTTCAATTGTACTAGTAGATAATAGGCACTAGGCAGTCATTGAATGTATCCAAATATACCTGGTCCCCCTGTTGGATGGAAAAGCTAGACAGCTTCATTTTGTGACCTGATACTCTGCTGAATAAGCAAAGACGATGGAAATTTCCTTTCCAGACCAGACCATTTTATGAAAATAACTTCTTAGCCAAGAAGCTATTGGGGTTGATGAGGCCCCTATTCTGTGCTGGGCTACATGGAAAGATTGCTACAATATATCAGACATTTTGATAGAAAAGAGCAAAATAATTGCAGCAGTTCTTTGAATGGAAAATTTTAACATTACAAATAAATTCCATCTGTGTCTGCACATGTAGTAGTTACAAGAAATTTTATAGCCTTAACTTTTGGTCAAACTGGCTACACAATGTTGGGATGAGAAAGACTGGAATTTCCAGACCTTCATTAATCATACCTGCATGTAGGTGAACCCCAAAATTATATTGACCAGAAGTTGTGATAAGAATTGTACTCTGTTTAGCAGATGTGTGTTTATTTAGGAAATGAATGTATTCAGCAAAACCTCAAATAAAATATATTCATAAATACACCATCAGGTAGAGTTAAAAAAATACTGCTTTAAGTTATACCATAGCTTCTAATCTTAAGTTTCTGATATTTATAAAAAGTCCTGCTGATTTTTAATGAAGACTGCATAATTAAAGAAACCTCCTAAGACTTTCCATAAGTCAAGGGACACCCAGCTCTCTACTGATTATCATAAACTAAATTGGCAATCTGGGACATTTTATGAAAATTACTTGTATTTTAATGGATTTTATGCAATACCATTTAAAATATGTTTTTGATTTCAATTCTATACTTGAAAAGAAATGAATGCTGGAAAATGTATTAGACAAAAATATTTATTAGAATAACTGCTTAAAATATGTTTTTAACTGTTAAAAGAAAGTAATTTTATATTTTAATACTATAGTTTTCTGTTTATTATTTTAAAGCCACTCTTTTTTTTCCATTGGTTTGACTAGCTAGCTTCCCATTTTCAATTTTTAGTATGAAAAATTTCCTGATTGTTTAACAAATTACTGTTATTCTTTTTTTTATTTAGGACGTAATTCTTTAATTTCCTCTTGTATAATATGGTGGTAAAGATCATGGGTTCTAAAGTTGAGCTGTTTAGTTTGAATCTCTGTTCCACCATTTTCTAGCTGTGTTCTCTTGGGCAAGAAAGTTAAACTGCTCTGAGAACTGCTTTCTCGTTAATTAAAATGAAACACAGTGCTTAGTGTCATGTCTGGCATATGATATAAGTATTTAAAATGTATAATTCTCACATATGTTTCACTGAAGTATGGCAAATTGAATTTTAATGTCCCACTAAACTTTAAACATTCTAAAACAAAAATAGTATTTTCTAATTTTTTTTGCTTTCTGAAAACCGAGGCTGTGGAACCAGAACTAACCTACAGGACTTCGGGGGTAGCTTCCACTGCTAGGATATTTCTTGGAAACATGAACTGAAGAATATAGAAAAAGTATTAATCATTTTTAAAATTGCTGCAGGACTACAAGCGCCTACCATCATGCCCGGCTAATTTTTTTGTATTTTTAGTAGAGACGGGGTTTCACCGTGTTAGCCAGGATGGTCTCAGTCTCCTGACCTTGTGATCCACCCGCCTCGGCCTCCCAGAGTGCTGGGATTACAGGCCTTTGAAGACCTCAGCAAACTAATGATCAAGGCTAAGGAAATGGTGGAGTTATCAAAATCAATTGCTAATAAAATTAAAGACAAACAAGGTGACATCACAGAAGATGAGACCATCAGGTTTAAATCCTACTTGCTGAGCATGGGAATAGGTAACCCAGTTACCAGAGAAACCCAGGGCTCAGGCACACAGTACCACATGCAACTGGCCAAACAGCTGGCTGGAATATTGCAGGTGCCTTTAGAGGAGCGAGGGGGAATAATGTCACTCACAGAGGTGTACTGCTTAGTAAACCGAGCTCGAGGAATGGAATTACTCTCACCAGAAGATTTAGTGAATGCGTGCAAGATGCTGGAAGCACTGAAATTACCTCTCAGGCTCCGTGTGTTTGACAGTGGCGTCATGGTAATTGAGCTTCAGTCTCACAAGGAAGAGGATATGGTGGCCTAGGCCCTGGAGACAGTTTCAGAAAAGGGATCCCTAACATCGGAAGAGTTTGCTAAGCTTGTGGGAATGTCTGTCCTTCTAGCCAAAGAAAGGTTGCTGCTTGCAGAGAAGATGGGCCATCTTTGCCGTGATGACTCAGTGGAAGGCCTGCGTTTTTACCCAAATTTATTTATGACACAGAGCTAAGGGTTTTGTATTTAAAATCCTTTTTGTCCATATGCTTGCGTCATGTAGAGGTTGTATGACATTGAGCTAAGAGATAAACCCGATCAACTGAGAATTTATTAGAACTTCAAAAAAACAATTGCTACATAGCAGCAGTCTTTTAAAATTATTTCTTAACACTTCCACTTGTTTTCACATCAAGAAAAATTGAATTATTTATATGGAATTCTACATATTCTGGAAGGCTGGGAATATTTAGTGCTTTTTTCCTGTTCCCCTAAAAAGATAGTCACTTAGGTGTTGGTCTGTTTCAAATCTAATGTTAAAAAGTTGCAGTATTCTATGATGAAGAATCATTAACAAATATTTATCATGTAGATATTTTAAAATATCCATAAATATTTACAGAAACTGCATCTATACCAACAAACAAAGAAACATTCCTGAGATTTTGCTGTCAGTTATACCTGTTTGTCAGTTAGTCAGACGCTCAGGTAAATTAGATATATTTTAATAAATTATCTGTTGTTGGATCACTAAGTGATATTTTAGAATAAAGTATCTCAGATACT
Organism: Papio anubis; assembly: GCF_008728515.1. Lineage (NCBI taxonomy): Eukaryota > Metazoa > Chordata > Mammalia > Primates > Cercopithecidae > Papio > Papio anubis. The sequence goes on along the minus strand of NC_044996.1, from coordinate 71,121,803 downwards.
TTAGAATAAATCACCTAAGATACTTTAGAATAAATCCTTCCACTTGTGCATATGCATGCATCATTTTAATGGCGAAAATGTATCTTACTCTCTCACCATGGAAACTGGCTTATAACTGAACTTCGCTTTTCAGTAAAGATGGTATTCAGTCTTTTGGCATCCCTGGGCCGCATTGGAAAAAGAATTGTCTTAGGTCATACATAAAATACACTAACCCTAATGATAGCTGATGAGCTAAAAAAATTCCAAAACGTCTCATAATGCTTTGAAAAAGTTTATGAATTTATGTTGGGCCACATTCAAAGACATCCTGGGTCACATGTGGCCTGCGGGTCCCAGGTTGGACTAGCTTGTTTTAATATATGGCCTCCCACTGGATCTTCAACAGGTTTTAGCCACATTTTCAGTAAGCAGTTCAGCATTTTTAAAAATCAGTGGGTAAAATGAGTATTTGAATTTCTACAATTTTATTTCCTTTAAGTTATACTTACTACTAATATTGATAAAATTAAAACAAAACAAGAGAAAAAAGCAGTTCTGCTTACACAACACTTGAGTAATAACACCAGACATTAAAGTTCTTTTTTCATGCACTTTCAGTAAGGATGCTGACATGTTACTTTCTTTTTTCAACTTGAATACTTTTAGATTTATGTCAATAAGTGATTCTGTGAATCAGGATCAAAATGCTTAAGGCAAAAGCATGTTCATAGAGTGAATAAATGCTTTGCAGCTGGTATATACTTTAAAATGAGGCTATGGTTTACTTTTTGTCTTTTGATAAATATATGGAGATTTGCTTTTGGAGTGAAAATAGGTAAAGATGTAATGTGGATCACGATAACTGATTTCACAAATAAATAACTCACTTAACAAGAGAGTGATGAAGGAATTGTATTATCATCCCTGGAGATAGAAGAGTTTAGTCTGGCTTGATGGAATATTTTTGTTTTTTGTTTGTTTGGTTGGTTGGTTTTTTTTTTTTTTTGAGACAATCTTGCTCTGTTACCTAGGTTGTTACCCAGTGGCGTGGTCATGGATCACTGCAGCCTCAATTTCCTGGCCTCAAGCAAACCTCTCACCTTGGCCTCTCAAAGTGCTGGAATTATAAGCATGAGCCATTTTGCCTGGCAGTTGATGGATTCTTCAAGCATCCATGACTCCTATTTTTAATTGAATTGTTATACAACTTAACACCCACCATTTTCTGTTCAACCAGGTGGTGAAATTACAGGCTTTAATCACCCAACATAACATTTGATGTTCAGATGACCTTCCTTTTCAAAAATCTGGACACTTTATAATAGTCAAAATAAGTTGTAAATGGTAGATGTTGGCATACGATTTTTTACTGGTCTCTTGCTTTTTCGCACATCTTGTGAGCAGTGGCACTGACCGCTTTTGTTCTGTATTATCTTTTCAAAGATGCAAATATCCTTGAAAGATATAGTGTCACCCTTCAGAGCAAAGGGTAAATTTGCTTACTGCCCAGTATAAAGGATTCAGATTGTGTATCCTTTCCCTCTGTATCATCATGTAGAAATTGAGAATCAGTAAGCAGGTAAAAGAAAATGCTGATACTCTGATTACTGCTGTTTCTGTGGCCCAGGGGTCTCATGTTATCTGCCAGCATCCTTAATACTGTGGCAGGCTTACAAGTTAGTTTGCAAGTAGGGTGAAATCTCAGACTCCACCATTCTTGACAGTAGTTCTTATTTCTGGACATACTCTTGTTCTTGATAGTCATAGTTCAAATAACTATGCTAACAATTAATTGCACAGAAATTCAGTAATGAGCCCATAGAATTATATGATCCAAGGCCCTTTTATTTTAGCACCCTTTCTTTACTAGTTGATTAACTTCTTGGATCATTTGATTCTGGTCTTATTTAACTAATTAGGTAATGTATGGCAGTTGTTCTCAGCTGGGAAGTTTGGAACATGCTTTTTTGGCTTGTGTCTGAGAATACGTTCATAGTGCTTTCTGGTATGTTCATCTGGGGCACACTGCTGTGGCTTCAGACTAGTTCTTCTTCCTATGGCAAATAAATTTGTTTTGGTGGGTAAACAATTATCTAAGTTGCTAGGCTCCCTTGAAAAGAAAGTGTTTAATTTCTTTTGTAATGAAATCTTATCACTTTACCAACTATAGAGGAAAAAGCCCAATGTTACAGCTAACATAGTCTGAAAAGGTAGTATTTGCTTTTGTTGTGTTTGTTTTCTTTCGTCATGGGGAGCCCTTGAGGCATGATGATTACCATATGGACCCACCATCAGTGACAGATGTTTAGCAGTTATTTTCCCAGAACAGCCTAGAGAGAGTGACCAGGGAAGTGCAGTATTTTTGTGTGTGAAAGTAACTTGATCAAGACTTATCTACCTACTAAGTCTGTGCAGCCTTGAAGAGGCATTGATATAAACAGATTTTAGATTGTTAAGCAACATTTATTAATATGCATTGCTTTGTGGAGATTCTTACAACTTCTTTATTATTTATTTATTTATTTATTTTGAGATGGAGTCTCGCTCTGTCACCAGGCTGGAGTGCAGTGGCACGATCTCGGCTCACTGCAACCTCTGCTTCCCAGGTTCAAGCGATTCTCCTGCCTCAGCCTCCCCAGTAGCTGGGACTACAGGTGTGCGCCACCACACCTGGCTAATTTTTGTATTTTTAGTAGAGATGGGGTTTCATCATGTTGGCCAGAATGGTCTCGATCTCCTGACCTCGTGATCCGCCTGCCTCAGCCTCCTAAAGTGCTGGAATTACAGGCGTGAGCCACTGCGCCCCACCACAAATTCTTTTAAAAAACAAAATTGCAATCATCCTATGTTTGTGGGAGGCCATTTAAACTCTTTTATCCTGAATAGACTGTAACTAAAGGTTAGTTTTGAAATGGGTGGCTATGTTTAATTTTTCAGTGTGTAAAAAATAAAGGCATGCCTATTTGTCTCATTATATGAAGTTAATAAAGCATGCTATTTAGTTAGACAAGGGTTTCATTGTTTTGAAAGCTGATCCTGTGATCTAAAATTCTGACAGAATTTTCTGTGGAAATTACCCAGTTATATAATGTGTACAAAGATTTGGTATCTTCTGCTATTAGACATTTAATAGAATAATAATTATTAAGGGTATATAAAACAAATTTATATAAGTTGAATTGGGGCATTGTGTGCCATTTCAGTGAACTTGATCAATATGCCAAAGGATTATGATTCTTTCCTGGATTGGATGGCTTGCTTCACAGTGAGTGTTAGGTTGAGATTCTGTCAGAGTGATGCCATTAGCAATAGGTCAGTGCTCTTTGAATAATTTTCTGTTTTGCTCCCCTTCTTTCACTTTATTTATAGTTCAGTTATTTATGGTTGCCACTGTAATAACAATTTTGAGTTTAAAAAAGCCATTGCCTTAAAATATTTTTGTTGTATTGAGAGAAAATTTGGTTCTAGCAAAGAGACATTTTACTGGGATGAAAATACAGCAAGGCATTTGTAAAAATAGCTTTTTTTTTTTTTCCCATTGGAAAAATAAAAGGAAGTGGAGAAATACATGTATTTCAACCTAGAATCATTAGGAGTTGCACTTCTGAGAATTTTCATGTGTGTTTCTCTGGGTATTATTGGTCTTCTTCATAGAATGATTTGAGGGACTTTCAGAGATTATGTCAATAACTTCCTTACTCCTCATTATTTCACAATGATTTTGGTTTTCCCGTTTTTTCAGAAACAAATGTTGGTGGATTTTCACAGTGAACACTAGCTAAGTACTTGAGTAGATTTTGAGTGTAGGGATTGAGGTTCAGATTTATTTCACTTTAGAACATTTTCTACTGCTTCAGATTTATCTGTTCATTGGGAGAGATAATGCTTTTGCATTTGAAACAATTTAATAGGTGCCAAATACTGCAGTCAATCTAAGAAAATAGCAATTTTACAATTTGGCAGGATGTTCTTTGATGGGAATTGACTTAGAGCTCAAGAAATATATTGCTCAACAGTATTTAACTGCCAGTCAATTTTCTTATTAGATTCTCTTACTTCAGAAGCTCCTTTTTAATGGATCATTATCAAGATATAATTTCTTACTTTGGTCAGCCGTTTTTCTGAGCACAACACTTTTGGAGTTTTGCTGTAATTCAATAAATTGTTATGTCTTCTTAAGTTTCTCAGGGAGAAATTTACAGTCTCCCAGTGATCCTTTAAACATTTACTGGGCATACAAAGCAGCCTATCTTGTTTCTCAGAGCCCCATGATGTGAGTGAGGAAAGTCATTAGGCTTCATTAATGCTCAGGCATCAGCCCAGCATATTGTAAACTACTTGGCTGACAGTGCTACCTAGCAACTATATTGCTTTCTTTAAACACTTTATCAGCCTTATTTGTTGTTTCTATTGATATTGACAGCAACTTAAGACACATTTTATTGAATTGTGCAGATACAGTTTTCTTATGTTTGATCCCAAAGTCCAGTTCTTCATTTACATACCTTCACTATTATACTGCCCTAGAAAGACTTTCCTATATTATGGTTGATGCACTATTCTGTCGTTCATTAGTTTTAATAGCTTGAGGGGAGGGATTTTCTCTCAACTCTATATATCTCTAGTTCATTATGTATATTTAAAATACTAGCTACCAATCCTTGAGCACTTATTATCATTTATTTATTTATTTATTCTCTGCATATTTATAGAATACCTGCTATGGGTCAGATATGACAGCAGGCGCTAGATAACATGATGAGCCATGAGAGAACTTATAATTAGCAATCTAGCTTATTTTTTGACAGGCAGTGCAATAGGCATATTGCATCTGTTATATATAATTTTCTGTGCAACAATTCTAAGAGATGGGTATTATGACTCTCAACTGATGGATGAAGAATTTGAGACTCAGAGAAGTTAATCAACTTGCTCAGTCACACAGATAAATGGAGGATCTGAGATTCAAATGCAAGTCAGTCAGGTTCTGTATTAGTTTTCTATGCTGTGTAACAAATACTAAGTACTTAGTGGCTTGAAACAGCACACACTTATTACATCACAGTGCCTATGGGTCAGGAGTCCTGGCACAGCTCAGCTGAGTTCTCTGAAAAACTACAATCAAAATGTCAGCAAGGACTGACTTCTTATCTGATGGCTCCACTATGGCAGAATCAATTTTCAAGCTCATGTGAATGTTGGCAAAATTCATTTCTTTGAGGCTGTAGTGCTCATGGCATTTTGCTTCTTCGTAGCCACCAAAGAAAGACCCTAGTGTGAGTCTTCTAGAAAAAGTCTTTTATAACATAACATCATCATTAGAATGACATCCTATCACCTTTGCCAAATTCTATTGGTTGGAAGCAAATAGCAGATCCTACCCACACTCAAGGGGAGGGAAGCATACAAGGGGGAGTGAATACCAGGAGGTAGGAACATGGTGGGGCCACACTGGAGTGGGTCACAGATTCCACAATCTACAATCGTTCCACTATACCATGCTGCATCTAGTAAGAGCTCAATACCTATGAATTGATTTTTTTAAATTATGTAAAGCTATATAACACTATTAGAAAAGTTTGGGGGTAAAATCCCCATAATCTGATGATCCCAGCACAGTTCGATGAGTCTCCTGAGCAAGGTGCTAGGTACTCATGCCTGCTGTCTCTAAGCCATCATAATGATGGTGTTTGACTTCCTGTTAGTCTTTAAAAAATATGCACAGTTCTCCTTTTTACTGCTGAAATCAGAGCAAATACATTATTCTCCAGAATTCCTTTCTCACTTTTGATATTAACATTTTTTCTTGTTGCTGCAAAATTATATAGCTGTCATTTTCAGCGTGCTCACAACATTCTTTCAACTGTCCATGCCATCAAACATTTATTTTATCTCCAAATGATTGGATATGCAGGCAACTTTCAATCTTCCACTACTGAAAACAAATGAATGAACAAAAACAACAGAACACAGTTGCATAACTACTTTCAGACTCAGAATCCTGCCGTCTTTTGTATTATTTACTTAAACTAGGAATCCAGAAGTGAAATTACTGGATCAAATAACATGAACATTTTCATGACTCTAGGTGCATGCTATCAAAATACTTCTGATTTTATTTGACTGACTTAATTAACAGCCTTCAAAATTGCCAAGGCATATGATAGTGCTATTAGGAACTCTTTGATCACTGGGAAGACAGTATCTTTACCTGTCCTAAATCCAAGTGTTTTGGTTGAGAGAAGTGGGGAGAATTATCTTTTCTTCATGGCCATGGGCCATTTCTAAGGGTCTTATTCTACCCTGGAGTTCAAGTGGAAGACATGGATACCCTCAGGACACTGCCTTACCCTTCATATCAAATGATGTCATGTCTATGGATGTTTTTCCTGGTCACAGTGTAGGACAGTGCCTTTCCTACAATGGATCAGAGGCTATTCTCACAGGACATTTGGGAAATCTGTATTTCCTTGTGTACAGGGACAGATTAGATTAATTTATTTATTCAGATGCAGTACTCTGCTATTGTATGTATCCACTTTAGCAGCACATATTACAGTAGGGTTTTCTGCAGCAGAAAAGTAAAAGAAGAAAAAAAGCTAATGTTACACACAGTAGACTGGATCATAGTTGTCATCCAGTTAACACTAACAAGAACAGATTAATTGATTATTACTTTTCTTGTGATTCAAGAACTGATAGTTTGGAGTTTGGAGTTGCAGTCTTTTTTTTTAAAGTATCTGTTGTGAGCTGGAGAATTTAGCTACCAAATTTGGTTTGCATATGCCTGCCCTGTGACCTCACATCAGCCTGTTTGAAGGTTTGTGTATTTGTGCTTATCCTTATATGGGAAGACTGCCTGGAGAATCTGTCTGACCAAAATTAGAAGCACTGTAGCATTTGTAGGAAGTGTGGTTTTAGGATGTGGATTGTCTTTGTTGCATAGAGAAGGTGGTGAGTTGGAGAACATCTTATGGACTATAAAATAATCATCGTTTCATAGCTCTTAATGGTCCTTATAACTAGTCAGATTCCCTTGATTCTCTAGATTCTTGAACTTGTCCCTTGACAAAGTTCCCCTAGAGAGAATTGAAATCTATATAGAAACTCACTGTACCGAATTGATAGTGGTAGTGATAAGGGCAGGGAAGTGGAGGCTGGAATGAACTGGTTTGTTTGCTTTCAAAATCTTAGTGTAACTCCAGGCAGAAATTTTTGAAATGGAAGGTCAACATATATTAGGCTAGCACTTGTCACAAATATTTAGTTTTGGTACTTGCTTATGACAGTGTGATTTGTTTCAAGGAAGGCTTTTGCTTTAAGGGCACCTACTCCCAAAGCCCCCAGAACAACCTAAAGTACCTATTCCTCTATTCCTTTTTACTACTGATTTTCTGTAGCCACCTATGGTCACAAGCCACTGACACTGTTGTGGAAACACTTTGTGGAAGCACTGTTGTGCAATGTTCTTAACGTCACACTTTATTTGACTAAATACATGAAAACAATTCCAAATGGAGATAGGACTTTCTTTTGGTCAAGTCATTGTAATTCATATGAATCATTGCTTCTTCCCAGAAACTTTTTCTTACAGAATCTTAAAGATCCAGGAGGCTTTTATTGCTGCTGGCATGTTTCTTTGTTTCATTATCACATGATCTCAGACTGGGAAAGGACAAAATGATTACCTAAAAAAACCTATAGTGTATAAAACCTTCAAAATACTCAAAATAACCAACAGGGATTCTTGATTTTTCTTAGGCCAAACTTTAGAATTAAGCGTGATATGAACGTATTATGAGTCATATCTGCACTCAGGTAGGCTTCATTAAGTTGGCAGACAGTCTAATTAGCATGAGACAACATACATTGTAGTGCATGATTTTGTTATTCGTAGGCTTGGTGTTCAAATGGTGCTTTTTAGTCTGACAGAGCATGCGTAACTGTGTAACTTGGAACATGTTCTTTAATCCATCTGAGCATTTGTCTCTTTGTCTATGAATTTGGAATGAAAATAATAACAGCTGTCTCATAAGATTATTGTTAGAATTAAACAAAATAAGCATGTAAAGAGCTTAGCACAGTGCCTGGCCCATAGGAAGCACTTAATAAATAATAATTGTTGTATTATACTTTACAATACAATTGTATCTGCAATGCAGGGAGAGACTTAATACATATAGAATTCCATAACCCATTGCTAGCACATTCTAAAGTGGGGTCTGTGTCTCACTGTTTCTTCTTATGAGCCCAGCCCTAATATAACCACTTACCTGTAGCAGAAAGAGACCAAATTTTGATTAAGGGCTTGTTAGATTCCATCATTTAAATTATCTACTAGTATGGAACATATGACCTTATCATTGTAATTAAAGTTCCTTCGGACCATAACTACTATCTTTATTTTATTTTTACTTCTATTGGGGTAAGAACAGTGGCCATTAGGCTCAATGTGTACTCGGACTCTAATCTTGATTGAACTATAGCTCCTAACATTGTTAGGCAGGAGTCGAACACTGATCCTTCCCTAGAAGCAGAAGATCTTAGAGTTGAAATTGGGTATTCCATTGATTTTGTTTATAATGATGTAGAGATTGATTAAATTGTGTACATACTCATTTGGATAAAAAAGGAAGCAAAATCACAGTCCAGTAAGTAGAAGTTAGGTTTAAATTATTTAGCAAGAACACATCAAAAGTGATATTCTTTGTAAAAGATTGTCGACCTTCTATAAAAATCAAGAAAAAAGCCATATAAAATATCATGAGGCTAGACAGTGAAACATAGTGGAACAAACTTAAGATTTAGAGTTAGGGATATCTAAGTTTGAATTCCAGCCCTGACACCCAGTTGCTTTGTGACTGTGGATAAATTTACTTAACCTGTTTGAATCTCAGTATTCTAGTCTGCAAAATGGAGATAATAATATCTACCTTGCTGGGCTACTATAACTATTCAATGAAATAATATATGCAAAGTGCCCACTATAGCTATTATCACTTAATTGACCTTCTACAAATGGTAGCTCTTACTAATATGAATTATAAGAAGACAGTATCTGTCTTCCAGTCTTTTCAGAACACAGCCTCAAATTGAAATCCTCCTGAATTTGGAAATAATTACAGAGCACCTTCTGATAGCCTAAAGTGTCTCTCTATGGTGGAGAAGCCCATAACATATGTGTGGCCAGAGCCCTAAATCTTGTAAAAATGTTGTGCTTTAACCTTTTTGTGTTTTGGTAAAGCAGATGCTATCTCTTTATCATAGGATATGCTAGAAGGATACTCTGTAGGGCTCTGGGCATTTTTGAGGACTCCTACTTCTGATCAGCTTTGTTCTAGGATTTGGAGAATAAGGAAGTTCTTTGCTAGTTGCGAATGGATAAGAATCTGTGTGCAAACAGTAACTATGGACAATGTCTCCCTGTATTCAAATCCTAGGTAAAAAGAATGCATGTAGTTATATTGTACATTCCACAGGCATTAGTACTTAAAGGGTGGGAGGAATATCTGGCATCAAAAAAGTGGCTAAAAGCATAAGTAAACCCCACTAATAAATGGAGTTTTCTCCAATCAATTTTGGAGAACCCATCAATTTAATTTGGTACATGAGATGTTTAATCCAGGAAATTTATTTTGAATAAATATTTCCAAATAAGAATCGAACCATGAAAAATCCTGCCCAGTCAACCTCAAAGACTGATGTTTATTACTTTTTAATAAACGGTCATGGGTGGCTGATTACAGCCACCTTACTTTTCTCAAACTTCCCAGAAACTCTAGGAAGTATGGTCAGACTCCCACTATGCAGTAGGAGCTTTTATAAAAGCACCTTGACTACTTGAGTGTGGGCTGGATTTATTGACTTTGTTCTAAATATACAGTGAGGAAAAGGGATAAACAGTGCAGCACTCTGGCAGACACTACTATAACCAGTTAATCAAGGTTAATATCACCATCAATAAGTCAATTGCTATAATATGCCCTATGACATGATGTGATGAGAAAGGCATTTCTTCTTTGTGGTATTTGTCCCAAATATCCATAACCCCAGTATAATTACTGGAAAAATATAAGACAAACTTGACCTGAGGGACATTCTACGAAATACTTAACCAGGGCCCCTCAAAACTGTCAAGGTCACAGGAAATAAGAAAAGCCTGAGAAACTCTTACAGCCCAGAGGAGACTAAGGAGACATGGCAAAGAAGTGTACTGACACATCCTGGAAAGGAACAGAAAAAGAACATTATTAGAAAAACTGATGAAATCCAAATAGGCTGGAGTTTAGTTAGTAGTATCATACCAATGTTGGCTTCTTAGTTGTGACAAATATGCCACTATGAGGTAAGATGTTAACAACAGCAGAAACTGGGTTAGTGATATATGGAGACTTTTTATTAGAGTTGCAACTTTTCTGTAAATGTAAATTGCATTCCAAAATTAAAGTTTATTATAATTAAAATCTGAAAACGTTTTGGTGGTGCCGAATTTAAAATAAAATTGTGAGATCAATCAGTATTAGTATCTACTTTGTGTCCAGCCCTGTGGTGAGCACTATATGGGAGGATAACAGCAAAAGGCATAGTCCCTACTTCCAGATAGTTTATCAACTAACTGAAGAGATGTGACTTTGACACGAAATGATTGGCAAACATTGGTACTCTTTGATTAAGCTCCAAACCGGGTGGTAAAAACTGCAGGAGGTCTGATGGAGCAGCCACAGAGGACTTCACGGAGTAGATCTGGAAGAATCTACTCCGTGATTCTCAGTGGATACTCAGTGGAGAGAGGGGAGACTTGCAGATGAAGGGAACAAAGTGAGAAAAAGCACTGGAGTGTTGGGCATGACATGTCCGGAGGAGAATAAAGGCAGCCTGATCTGATCTGGGAGAGAGGGGGCTGCATACTTTTACAGAGGCAGATGAAGCAGGGCCTCATTATGCAGGGCGTTGAAAGTTAAACAGTCAGAGAGGGTAGGGGTTGGAACCGGCCACAGGGAACCTCAGTAGCAGTTGGATAACTGTATGTGTCTCAATTATTTGAATTTCAGCCTTTGGCCAAATTTATGACTGTCATATATTAATCAGCTAACAACTGTCTTGGCATGTACATTTGATAAGACTATGTGGGGACGATGTTCACCTGCAAGAGGTGAAAGTACAGCCATGCCCACTTTCTGGATTAAAAAGGCTTTTTCTTAACTACATGAAATATCACTTCTGAATAATCTCATGTATCCAGACCTTTCTTGTCTGGAACTTTTCTCTGTCCATGCTGTTTTCCAGAGTCAGAAGGAACTTTAGTCCCTTTATTGTTACTGACTCAGTCAAAGCTTGTTTCTGCTTTCAAAAGGAATACATTGTAATTAGATCATTTTGCTCTTAAAAAAGTTCCTTGAGCAGTTTTTTTTTTTTTTTTTTTTCCCCAAAGTGATGGGTGCAGTGTTTAATAAGAAAAATAAAAAGAACGGAAGGGGTCTGATGCTTTTGCACTTTTTTTTTTTTTGTAAATTTGAAGTACAGAAATTATATCTTCCACACTAACTTTGCTCACTCAAAACTGTTAGGTAACTGAACTCTTGACAAAGTGGAGGCATGTGCTGCATTGTTCTCGGTGTGGTCCGGAAACCAGAGGCCTTGTGGTGTTCTACTCGGTTCTCCTGTGTGCATGCTGCTTGTGTTCATGCAAGCCCACATAATAGGGGGTTAGGACTTTGTTGAAGTCAGTTTAGGCTGGTCAAGAGAAAGGAGATTATAATAACTAGGAATTGGTGTTCACTCATAAGGGATATTTAGGACAGAATATAAGATGTCTCAACCTTTGGTGTTTTACTTAGTTACATACTTTAGAAGGAACTCGCTCATATGTCAGTCTCCAGCTGAATTTGGAGTATATCTAGTATATCCCCCCATGGAAGTAGTGTACTGTAAGTAATGAAAAACAAAACAGCAAAACAAAACAAAACAAAAACAAGGCTTTGTAGTCAGCTAAATTTAGACATGTAATTTGATTTAAAGACCATTAATAGCTCTGTCTTACTGAGCAGGCTTCTTAACATCTCTGAGCCTCTGTTTCCTTTGCCGTGAAATGGATAGCCAGCCCAAAAAGGGTTTGATATTCAGAAAACACTTAACAAGCACTCAACAAATGTTAGTCTTCTCTCTGTAAACGATTTTATCCTGTGCATATCTCGCTGCTAACATACAGTAAGGCATGGAAATTTCCTTTTGGGATTATCTGGGGAGGCTTTTCCTATTCCTTTATTATGTGACCCTCTGTTAGAATATATATAGGGGCAACTCTAGGCAAAGTTCTGAGACAAAGAAACTTCACTGTCTTCATTACCTGATTCACTCTAGGCAGTCCCTCCCTCTACTTCAAATATGCTCACTGTCTGCCCTTTCTGTGAAGACCAAAGTAGGGAATCAGTAATGGTAGGTTTTCAGGCTCCGAGAGTAGAATTGCCTTTAGTGTAGGATGTTACTATCAGTGCTCCTTATTTCACAGCCTCATGAAGCCATCTCTGAAGAAATGGGAAACTGACTAAATAGTATTCTTTCTGACTCCAGGAAAAAGTATAGACAGATAGGAATTCCAGATAAAAAAGAAATGGATAAATGAAGTTATTTGGAACTGATTTCATAGTCAAGAAGAAAAACCCTTTTAACCCAGAAACTGGGAATGACTGTGTATATATATATATATTTAATGATAACACCTGAAGACATAGCAGTTTTTGAGAAACATCCTTTAAGGATCTACTTACTTTTCACTCTAAGCTCTATTTTTGAAATTATTTAGACCTTAACATGTTTTTAGAAAAGGTACTGCAGGAATGACTTTAGAATGGTAGAAGTGCAACTAAAAAAGAAAACAGTCAGAGTAAAGCTTTTCTTTCTTTTTCTTTTTTCTTTCTTTTTTTTTTTTTATACTTTAAGTTCTGGATTACATATGCAGAACGTGCAGCGTTGACACAGTTAGGTATACACGTGCCATGGTGATTTGCTGCACCCATCAACCTGTCACCTACGTTAGGTATTTCTCCTAATGTTATCCCTCCCCTAGTCCCGCACCTGCCATAGGCTCCAGTGTGTGATGATCTCCTCCCTATGTCCATGTGTTCTCATTGTTCAACTCCCACTTACGAGTGAGAAAATGCGTTGTTTGGTTTTCTGATCTTGTGATAGTTTGCTGAGAATGATGGATTCCAGCTTCATCCATGTAGGCAGTGAACTTTAAGTCCAGAGAAGGTGTCAGCTGCCTTTTGTTCAGATATGCCCTGCCTCCATAGGTGGAGTCTAGAGAGGCAGTAGGCCTTGCTGAGCTGGGTTGGGCTCTGCCCAGTTCGAGCTTCCCTGCCACTTTGTTTACACTGTGTGCATGGAACTGCCTACTGAATCCTCAACAACGGCGGACGTCCCTCCCCCCACCAAGCTCCCATGTCCCAGATCAATCTCAGACTGCTGCACTAGCAGCGAGCAAGGCTCTATGGGCGTGGGACCCGCCAAGCCAGGCACGGGAGGGGATCTCCTGGTCTGCCAGTTGCTAAGACATTGGGAAAAGTGCAGTATTTGGGCAGGAGTGTACTGCTCCTCCAGGTACAGTCACTCACGGCTTTCCTTGGCTAGGAAAGAGAAATCCTACGATCCCTTGCATTTCCCCGGTGAGACAACACCCCACCCTGCTTTGGCTTGCCCTCCGCACCCCACTGTCCAACCAGCCCCGTGAGATGGACCAGGCACCTCCATTGGAAATGCAGAAATCACCTGTCCTCAGCATCGATCTCACTGGGAGTTGTAGGCCGGAACTGTTCCTATTTGGCCATCTTGGAAGTGATCTTCTTTTTCCTTTAGCAGGAATAAAATAGGAAATCTTAGATTATGCTTTAATGTCTTGGAACATCTGTCATGAGAACTGTAGGGAGCCAGGGGTGGAAGTGAGAGAATAAGAAAATTCTTATTAGACATTTTAACCAAGACTTGTTTCTTGTTGGTAAAGAGATATGAATTACAGGTTTCACATGTCAGATTGTGATCAAATCACTTTTGAAAATATTACAAACAGACAAGCTGAAAAAAAAAAAGTGTCTCTTGCTGTGGTTATACCCTGAAATTGAGCAAGAAGAAGCCAATGGTGGCCGGACATGGTGTCTCATGCCTGTAATCCCAGCACTTTGGGAGGCCAAAGTGGGCAGATCACGAGTTCAGGAGATTGAGACCATCTTGGCTAACATAGGTGAAACCCTGTCTCTACTAAAAATACAAAAACAAAATTAACCGGGCATGGTGGCGGAGGCCTGTAGTCCCAGCTACTCAGGAGGCTGAGGTGAGAGAATGGCGTGAACCCGGGAGGCAGAGCTTGCAGTGATCTGAGATCGTGCCACTGCACTCCAGCCTGGGCGACAGAGTGAGACTCCGTCTCAAAAAAAAAAAAAAAAGGAAGCCAATGGTTTAGGAAGACGTGGGAGTATTCATTTAAAAATGGACACAGATCTGTTTGGTTACTGAAAGACTACACAGTGGCAATACTGCACTCGTTTATTGCCAAACTGACTAACTGGAGTTTCAGATTTGATGTTCCCTTTAGGTATTTTGTAAGTAATTTAGTAAAAGACTGAATTGGCAGCTTTAAATGCTATTTGTTCACTCCTCGTCCACTCCACTTTTAAATCATTTGACATAGACTAGACAGAGACAGGCTCATTACTTTTCTTTCTTTCTTGCTCTGCCGCCCAGGGTGCAGTGCAGTGGCGCAATCTCTGCTCACTGCAAGCTCCGCCTCCAGGGTTCATGCCTTTCCTGAGTAGCTGGGACTACAGGCGCCTGCAACCACGCCCGGCTAATTTTTTGTGTTTTTAATAGAGACAGGGTTTCACCATGTTAGTCAGAATGGTCTCCAAAGTCCTGACCTTGTTATCTGCCCGCCTTGGCCTCCCAAAGGGCTGGTATGACAGGCGTGAGCCACCGGGCCAGGCCCAGGCTCATTACTTTTCTAAAATGAAGAGTGTTCCTTCCTGGGGTAGCATTTGAAGTAAATGGAGCCAAATGAAGAGAGACTCCGTATCTGAATTTCTCTTTGAGGATGTTGACTGAGTCAAAAATTTTAACCTGTTTGAAAAAAAACAAATAAATACACATACAAACCATGATTTATTTATAGAGTTCAATTATATGTAATAATTTAGTAGGAGAAATTGTGAGTATCCATTTAGAAAGTTTCCAAGTTTATTTTGTAATACTATATCTTCATTGTTCTAGTTCAATATGCTGTCAACTTTGTGAGCTCAGTTTTTACCCTTGGCCAGTTATATTAAATTTTATTAAGCATGTCATCCTTTCACCAGAACTATAGATTGTATGCAGTATAGAAGGATTAAAAATCTAACATTTGTGCTACCCTTATTAAGCTTAGTCTAAGTGGCATTGCTAATAGCAATAAATGCTTGTTCTCTCTTCTCTCGTTGGTGTTGCCTTTCTCTTGGCTCCTCTCACCTAACCACCTTGTATTGCTGTCTTAGCTTCTTATTTAGATAACCTATTGTAATTGAACTTTTAAATACATATATTTCTAATCTCTCCCAGTAGATTGTAATGTTAGGAAGGGATCACGGCTATTTATCTTTAGCTAGTTTAGAGAGTCTAACAAAGTTCATTGAGAGTCATTTAAGAGACACTCAAGAAATACTGTTGAATAACTTCTGACAATCATTTTATATTTTAGCACTTCGTAGTCAAGAACTTCTATCAATGTTAATTAACTGTTAGTAGAGAAAGTGTGATAGAGTTTGATCATAAAAAAAGGCAAAATTCCCACTTTGATTAAACGGGTGTTTTTTGGTTTTTTTTTTTGAAAAGTTGACACTTTCTTTTATAAAAAGGGTATTTTCCCATTGGAAGCATGATTAGTGAAGTTTTGATCATTCTTTGGTATTTGCAACATTCACACTGGCATCTTCTAAAGCAAAAACGTTGTCACTCCCCTGTCTTTGAAAGAAACTTGACCCTTAGCATGACAGAAAGGGAGCCTGCTAAGGCTTGTGGGAAGACAACTGTTTACTCCAGGAAACAATTGTTTAATTACCTGCTCTGTGTCTTTGGAGAGAAGAATATCCTGAATCTCAAAAATGTAACATGCGGGCAGAAAAGTCTTGGAATTCTTTGGGTAGAGGTGAGGGTTGTGGTTTACTATTTGAAAAATATTTATTTAAATTCCTGGACAGTGCATTGTCCACTTGCAAATGCATTTATTTGCTGAAAAGGGTATCAATAGCCTTTTAACTCCAAAGTCATTTTTATCCTGGAAGAAATTTAAATTTTATTTCTAAATGAACGCTTATGACACCTATTCCTCTTGGTTCTGGCAATATATGGTTTGCAGTCTCATGTGTTCACTGTGTCCCTTTATTTTAAGTCTTATTAGGGAAATTAGGAAATTACCATCACCAGATACTCCCTTATGAGGGTGTGTTAGAGTGAACATGTGCCTATAGGTGTATAAGAAAGGCAATAATTGGCCAGGTGCAGTGGCTCACGCCTGTAATCCCAGCACTTTGGGAGACCGAGTTGGACGGATCATGGGACCAGCCTGACCAACATGGAGAAACCCCATCTCTACTGAAGTACAAAAATTAGCCCGGTGTGATGGTATGCACCTGTAATCCCAGCTACTCAGGAGGCTGAGGCAGAAGAATCGTTTGAACCCAGGAGGCAAGGTTGCAGTGAGCCGAGATCACGCCACTGCACTCCAGCCTGGGTGACACAGCTAAACTCCGTCTCCAAAAAAAAAAAAAAGGAATAATAATTTGTATATTAGAAATCTCCACTTGAGCGCAGAAGTTTGAAGCTGCAGTGAGGCAAGATCACGCGACTGCACTCCAGTCTGGGTGACAGAGCAAGACCCTATTTTGGAAAAAAAAAATTAAAGGAATAGATTCCTTCTTGGAAATAAACTTCATATGTGAAATTTTGGACATGAAAATTTGATCAAGTTAGGAAATAATTTTTTTTTAACTTTCCATGAAGATTGAAAGCTGAACAAAAGTTCATGTTTGACATGGCAGAACCTATTAGCAAAGTGTGATTACGGCCCATTCTGTTCAACTTTATGGAGACGTGGAACACACTAGTAGGTATGTGTACTTGTCATCAGGCAATCTCAGGGCATGGGCGAAATACTTGGTCATTACTCTCCAACTGATGGCTGGAGAGTAATTACTTCAGTGAAGGTACACTATCATGCCTAGTGATACCAGGCCTGGCGACCGTTTTAACTTAGCACAGTGAGTCACATTCTCAACAAAGTAAGCATTCGATAAGGTAGGAAAAGCCTCAAAAAATAATTTTCTTAAAGGTCCTCTGCTCATGCAAATGTGACTGATGACATTCTGCCAGGGTCATGTATGTAAAATTCTTAGCATGTCTCTTCACTCATTAAAAAAAAAAAAAAAAAAATCTGTTGGAATGCAAGTTCCCTTAAAGTATAGGGTTTTCACATGTTGCCCAGGCCAGTCTCGAATTCCTGGGCTCAAGCAACCCTCCTGCTTCAGCTTCCCAAAAATGCTGGGATTACAGATGTGAGCCACCGTGCCCAGCCTTCAAAGTACAATCTTAATGGGACATCTTTATATCTACTCAAATTTGTAAATATGCTAATGATCGACAAATTATTTGACACACTTGACATTGACTGAACCTACCTACTGTATTTCAGAGGCCAAAATCATTGATTTAATGGAACCTTTCATCAAGTGCATTAGTCCACTAGACACTCGTATTTATTGAGTTTTACATTGATTTTTCTCAGTTCAAAAGAGGGCATATGTTATATTTAGGAATGAAAGTTTGATTTTATAAGCCAATTAAAAAACAGAATTCCCAGTAGAAAAATTACCGTGTAGCAAGTTTTGCTAGATTCTAACTGATCTTTAAAGAGGGACATTCAGTATTCTGATCGAAATAGCATTTAAAACTTTCAGTTTCTGTTGGGAAAAATTGAGAATTATTTTCCTGAGGTTATGTGATGATAGAGAAAACTATTGAATCACAATCACAAGCAACTGAGAAAGACAAAAACACGACCTTTATGCCTATATGCATGTATGTGGGAGTAGATGGAGGTGTGTAAATCCAGAGAGGAACTTGACTGTATGTGAGTTTCTTTTTTTTTTTTTTAATTTATTTTTATTTATTTATTTATTTTTAATTATTTGCCACATTATACTTTCTTAAGTTCTAGGGTACATGTGGCATAACGGCAGGTTTGTTACATATGTATATTTGTGCCATGTTACAAGCAGTAACGCATCAACTCGGCCAGCATTTACACTCAGGTATAACTCCCAATGCATCCCTCCCCCTCCCTCCCATGATAGGCCCCGTGTGTGATGTTCTCTTCCCTATCCAAGTGGGATTCATTGTTCAGTCTCTACCCATGAGGAGAACATGTGTTCGGTTTTCTAATTTTGTGATAGTTTGCTAAGAATGATGGCGCCTTAGCTGTAACGTCCTCCTACAAAGGACACACAAACTCATCATCCTTTTTATGGCCGTGTATAGTATTCCATGGTGTATGTACATTTTCTTAATCCAGTCTGTCACTGATGGATATCAGTTGATCGCCTTGCTATTAGAATAGTGCTGCAATAAACATATGTGTGCATGTGTCTTTATAGCAGCATGATTTATAATCGTTAGTATATACCCAGCAATGGGATGGCTGGGCCATATGGTACATCTAGTTCTAGATCCTTGAGGAATCGCTTAGCTCGCTTTCCCATAATGGCTGAACTAGGTTTACAATCCCACCAACAGTGCGTAAAAGTGTTCCGGCTTCTCCACATCCCCCAGCACCCGTTGTTTCTTTGACTTTGAATGATCACTATTCTAACTGGTGAGATGGTATCTCATTGTGGTTTTGATTTTGCATTTCTGATGGCCAGTGATGATGAGCATTTTTCATGTGTCTGTTGGCTGTATGAATGTCTTCTTTTGAGAAAATGTCTGTTCATATCCTTGCCCACTTTTGATGGGGTTGTTTGCTTTTTTCTTGTAAATGTGTTTGAGTTCTCTTGTAGGTTCTGGATATTAGCCCTTTGTCAGATGAGTAGGATTGCAAAAATTTTCCCATCTGTAGGTTGCCTGTTCACTCTGATGGTAGTTTTGCAGTGCAGAAACTCTTTAGCTTAATGGGATCCCATTTGTCAATTTTGGCTTTGCTGCTGCTTTTTGGTGTTTTAGACATGAAGTCTTGCCCATGCTCATGTCCTGAATGGTACTACCCAGGATTTTCCTCTAGGTTTTATGGTATTAGGTCTAACATTTTAAGTCTCTAATCCATCTTGAATTAATTTATATGAGTAAGGAAAGGATCCAGTTTCATGCTTTCTACTTATGGCTAGCCAATTTTCCCAGCACCATTTATTAAATAGGGAATCCTTTCCCCATTTCTTGTTTCTCTCAGGTTTGTCAAAGATCAGATGGCTGTAGATGTGTGGTATTATTTCTGAGGACTCTTTTCTGTGAGTTTCTTATTGTGCATTTTTATTCTCATTGGCAGGACAGATTTTATTTTATTTTATTTTTTGATGGCAACACTCCATGTGTCTTTTTAGTGTGATTCCATGAAGAAACTTGCTTATTGATTACGATCCTGTAGCTCAGAAATGTTAAGTTATGGTTTTAAATATGGGTTAATTACCATTGATGTGTGAATTCAGGTTCTAAAAGAAATGCATATCAGAAGAGAAACTTAACTGAATAGTATTAATTTTACTGTTTTCAAAGCTCTCTCCTAGCTGTGATAAGGAGACAGAATACATGTGTCATCTCTACCTGGTTATCTAGATGAATATATTAGGTTAGTGCAAAGGTAATTGCCATTGAAGGTAATGACCAAAACTGCAATTACTTTTTCACTAACCTAATACATGATACACATAAAAGATACCTTAGCAGCTCATGATAAGGGCTAATGAATGGTCCAGATATATTGCAAACTTTATAGTTTGTAGGATTGGCTAATATCTTCTTGTTCAGTTTCTGTTTTGAACAATGAAAATTGAGGCTTGAATGACTCTTGCAGCTTGTGCAGTTTGTGAAGGAAAGATTCATTTCTATTGCATATACTATTCTTGTTAAGATGGGAAGCAGACTTGTGTCATTTGGAAAAACTTTCTAGAAAGGCTGAAACTAAGAGAGGCTTGTAGAGGATCAGAAAACATAACTTTTCACTACACACAATTTGGGGTTAACTGCATTTTTAGGTATTGATATGCATCAGTTAGTTTTGCATGTACATCATTAAATAATGAGAATTTTCAATGGAAAAAAAAGAGAAAGTCCTTGATAAAAGGACCTGTGGACCAAAAGCTCTTCAATACACTTGTGAGGCATTATTAACAATACAGTAATAAAGAGGGAAAATCATATAACTTCTGTGAAACCACAATCTTTGTTCTGTCTGAATTCATTTCTGCCAGCTCACAAACATTTGACTTTTGTCGAATATTGGAAAATACGGTTTTTTGTTCTTTGGGTCCTAGATTAAGAAGAAACAGCAAGATGTACTTGGTTTCCTAGAAGCCAACAAAATAGGATTTGAGGAAAAAGATATTGCAGCCAATGAAGAGAATCGGAAGTGGATGAGAGAAAATGTACCTGAAAATAGTCGACCAGCCACAGGGTATCCCCTGCCACCTCAGATTTTCAATGAAAGCCAGTATCGCGGGGTAAGAAAACAATGTAAATTCTTGTTTATTGAAATAGATTGCCCCAAATCTATCCATTATTTTCACCTCTGCCTCCAAACCTGCATATATATAGTTATATCGCTTGCTTACAGTCATTTGTCCTTTGCATCCTCTCAAAGGCTGGATGTAGACAATGGCTACATTTTCTAAATATGTTTGCTATTGATTATGCATCACAGTCAAATTTAGGCAAGTTTATTTGTTACTTTTTGAGAATGTTTTGTGGCTTACAAGATGACAGTAGGTATCCCAACCAAATTTAGTCATGTGAAGATTATCTTGCATTCCCCAGGTTGAAACCTCTTACTATTTGGTTGTTCTTCTGGTCATGCATCATGGACATCTCATTGCCTTTCTCGAAACACAGCAAAGATTAACTGTTCTTCTGGCCTTGGCATATCTAGCTAATATCTAGTCTACTGTGGGCTCTGAGAAAATCTCAACCAAAATGAATAATGGAATAGAAATATGGTGAATGGAAACAACAGTGTCTGACCAGAAATAAGTATCTTCTTACTGGGAAATAGGTGGCTGTTTTGCATAGTGGAGGAAGCTGCAGGCAGATTTAAATTTGATGTGATGTGGAATAAACCGTTCTGCAGTTTTTGTGCCATAGAATACCTACTTTTCAACCTATATTAAATAAGATCTGGAAGCCTTGCCTCTTTATTACTCCTTACTCCTTCCAGAATTCTAGTATTATGGAAGGTAGTCTGCCTGTCCCTAAGGAAGCAGATGATTCTGTTGACTAGTCAGGTCATTCTGAATAAATCTCTTTTTTTTTTTTGAGACAGAGTTTCGCTCTTGTTGCCCAGGCTGGAGTGCAGTGGCGTGATCTCGGCTCACTGCAACCTCCGCCTCCCAGGTTCAAGCGATTCTCCTGCCTCAGCCTCCTGAGTAGCTGGGATTACAGGCATGTGCCACCACACCAGGCTAATTTTGGTATTTTTAGTAGAGACTGGGTTTCTCCATGTTGGTCAGGCTGTTCTCAAACTCCCGACCTCAGGTGGTCCGCCTGCCTCAGCCTCCCAAAGTGCTGGGATTACAGGCGTGAACCACTGCACTCGGTCGAATAAATCTCCTTTGTTTCTTTTATTGGTTGCATATTGCTAATTCATCTTACCTTCTTTTCATCAAGGACTATGATGCCTTCTTTGAAGCCAGAGAAAATAATGCAGTGTATGCCTTCTTAGGCTTGACAGCCCCACCTGGTTCAAAGGTATGATACCCTTTTTTTCCTGCTTTATACATCATGTTATTGCTGCTGAGCTTTTTTAGTTAGTAAGATTTTCACTTCTGTTAAGTATTCAAATTAAGTCAGAGACAGTCCTTTACAGCAAAAAGTGCCTTCTCTGCATCCACTTAATTCCTATTAGGGCAGAAAGATGTGCATAACCAAATGCATAAACTATGTGTTTAGCAGGTAGGTAGAGTGATTTCCCCGTCAAGCTGACCACGGGAGCAAATTTCTCATTGACCTACTCACAAATAAGTGCTTAGCAATTTTAAAGCCTTCATTATTCCAGCCATCCTGCGTGGTTCTACAGTGACAGTAAGCATCTTAGTTCATGGTAATCTCCTTGGCGGCATTTATTGTCTTTGTGTGAGAGAAAATGATAGAGTCATCCATTCAAGTTAATTAAGAGCATCTGCATTGCAAAACTGGTCACTAACTTGCTCGCCAAATTTGAGGCTTTTTTCCTGCCAACACAAATTAATTTTTTTAAGTAGCAGCATTTTCAGGACAGACCAAATAAAGGAAGCAACAATAAAATTGTCTATCTAATGAGATGTCCCCGAACTATCAACTTTAAACATACCTTTGCCTTTTATAGTAGTTCTTCATACAAATTGCCTCAATCATTTTATGTTGCTGTGTCATTTTATGTTTTGCTCTTAACAACTAATTGTATGTTAGACAGATTCTTTGAACTCCAATTCCCTCTCCTATTTTAAAAGTCTGTGTTACTGTCTGTTTTCACTAGACAAAAATTTACTAGTACTATGTTTATATCATTGTGAAATGGTTTTCTTGCCGAACTTTCTTTTCTCATGGATAAAATGTTATATTTTAGGCTTTGTGTAATTTGAGCCATAAGAAAAGTGATTGAAGACACTTTTCTTTAAATAAGATAGTAAGAGGACTAGATTGCAGCATCTGCAATCCAGACAGAGCAGCATCTGGAGGCTTGCATTGTGAATTTCAGCCCCAGATAGACTGCAAGAACAAACCAGTAATCCTGAGAGGACCCACAGACCCTCTCAAGGAAGCGGTCTGCTCCTGTAGGACTCAGGAGACACCCCAAATACAGTGAGTGCCCCAACTGAGGAAGTAGAAAAGGGAGACCCTCCTCTCCCGAACACATACCCTCACTGGAGAAACTGAAGGTCTGTTCGCGGGAGAAGTTTCCAACTTTACCTGGAGCTGAGTCAAGTTAGAGAGCCCAGCAAAATACAGGGGTAGAGGAAGCAATAGGAATGCCCTGGGATCTCGCTGGGTCCCCAAGCAGCCCATTTCTGCCTGGCACCACAGGGATCCATCGGGAGTGTGGCCAGAGGAGCAGGCGTTAAAACTCCACAGAAAGAAGAAATTCTCTAGCCAAATTTTGTAACAATTTGAACGGGACAAGAAGCCTCCTGGCCAGAACTGGGGGGAAGGTGCAAATCCCACTTGCAGACTTCACAGGCAAGGGAAGAACTAAAGCCCGTTTTTTCCCACAGCTGGGAGGTGGATAGCCTTGGGGGAATTTTTAAGCCCCTCTTGCCCTCCACCTGGAAACAGACCCAGGGCTGTTGGAGGGGGGCTTGGTGGGTGTGAGACCAACCCTTCGGTTTGCCTGGTAGCTGGATGAGGCCTGTGACTGCTGACTTTCCAGGACTTCCCTGACAATCTGCATGATTCAGCAGAGGAAGCCATAATCCTCCTAGGTATAGAACTCCAGTGACCTGGGAATCTCATCCCCACCCCCCACAGCAGCCACAGCAAGACCCACCCGAGGAGAGTCTGAGCTCAGACATGCCCAGTCCTGCCCCCACCTGATGGTCCTTCCCTTTCCACCCTGGTAGTGGAAGACAAAGGGCATATAATCTTGGGAGTTCTAGGGCCCTGCCCACTGCTGGTCCCTCTCCACAATACTACAGCTAATGGTTTCTGGAAAGCACCACCTCCTGGCCAACCAGCATAAAAATAGAGCATTAAACCACCAAAACTAAGGACCCTCATGGAGTCCATTGCACCTGCCTCCACCTCCACCGGACCAGGCGCTGGTATGCATGACTGAGAGACCCATAGATGGTTCATATCACAAGACTCTGTGCAGGCAACCCCCAGTACCAGCCCGGAGCTGGGTAGACTCACTGGGTAGCTAGACCCAGAAGAGAGACAACAATCACTGCAGTGTGGCTCACAGGAAGCCACATTCATAGGAAAAAGGGGAGAGTACTACATCAAGGGAACACCCCATGGGACAAAATAATCTGAACAACAGCCTTCAGCCTTAGACCTTCCCTCTGACAGAGTCTACTCAAGTGAGAAGGAACCAGAAAACCAACTCTGATAATATGACAAAGCAATGCCCTTCAACATCTGCAGAAAATCACACTAGTTCACCAGCAGTGATCCAAACCAAGAAGAAATCCCTGATTTACCTGAAAAACAGTTCAGGGGGTTAGTTATTAAGCTAATCAAGGAGGGAACAGAGAAAGGCAAAGCCCAATGCAGGGAAATCCAAAAAAATGATACAAGAAGTAAAGAGAGAAATATTCAATGAAATAGACAGTTTAAAGAAAAAAACAATCAAAAATTCAGGAAACTTTGGACACACTTCTAGAAACACGAAATTCTTTGGGAAGTCTCAGCAATAGAATTGAACAAGTAGAAGAAATTCAGAGCTCTAAGACAAGGTCTTTGAATTAACCCAATCCAACAAAGACAAAGGAAAGAGAATAAGAAAATATGAACAAAGCCTCCAAGAAGTCTGAGATTATGTTAAACGACCAAACCTAAGAATAATTGGAATTCCTGAGGAAGAAGAGAATCCTAAAATCTTGGAATCATATTTGGGGGAATAATCAAGGAAAACTTCCCTGGCCTAGCTAGAGACATATACATCCAAATACAAGAAGCGCAAAGAACACCTGGGAAATCCATTGCAAAAAGATCTTCGCCTTAGGCACATTGTCATCGGGTTATCTAAGGTTAAGACAAAGGAAAGAATCTTAAGAACTGTGAGACAGAAGCACTAGGTAACCTATAAAGGAAAACCTATCAGATTAACTGCAGATTTCTCAGCAGAAACCCTACAAGCTAGAAGGGATTAGGGCCCTATCTTCAGCCTCCTTAAACAAAATGATTTTCAGTCAACAATTTTGTATCCAGTGAAACTAAGCATCATATATGAAGGAAAGATTCAACTCTTTTTAGACAAACAAATGCTGAGAGAATTTGCCATTACCAAGCCACCACTATAGGAGCTCTAAATCTTGAAAGGAATCCTGGAAACACATCAAAACAGACCCATCTTTAAGGCATAAATCACACAGGACCTATAAAACAAAAATGCAAGCTTGAAAGCAAAAGAAAAAAAAATGAAAAAACCCAGAGTACACAGGCAACAAAGAGCACAATGAATACGATGGCACCTCACATTTCAATGTTAACATTGAATGTGAATGGCCTAAATGCTTCACTTGAAAGATACAGAACTGCAGAATGGATAAGAACTCACCAACAATCTACTGCCTTCAGGAGACTCATCTAACACATAAGGATGCACATAAAGTAAAGGGATGGAAAAAGGCATTTCATGCAAATGGACACCAAATGAGAGCAGGTGCAACTCTTCTTATATCAGACAAAACAAACTTAAAGCAACAGTGGTTAAAAGAGACAAAGAGGGACATTATATAATGGTAAAAGACCTTGTCCAACAGGAAAATATCACAATCTTAAACATATATGCACCTAACACTGGAGCTCTCAAATTTATAAAACAATTACTAATAGACTTAAGAAATGAGATAGACAGCAACACAATAATAGTGGGGGAAGTCAGTATCCCACTGAGAGCACTAGACAGGTCATCAACACAGAAAGTCAACAAAGAAACAATGGATTTAAACTACACCTTGGAACAAATGGACTTAACAGATATATACAGAACATTTTATGCAACTGCAGAATACACATTCTATTCAACAGCACATGGAACTTTCTCCAACATAGACCATATGATAGGCCATAAAATTAGCCTCAATAAATTTAAGAAAATTGATATTATATCAAGCACTTTCTGAGACCACAGTGGAATAAAGCTGGAAATCAACTCCAAAAGGAACCTTCAAAACCATGCAAATAGATGGAAATTAAATAACCTGCTCCTGAATGAGCATTGGGTCAAAAACGAAATCAAGATGGAAATTTAAAAATTCTTCGAACTGAATGACAATAATGATGCAACCTATCAAAATCTCTGGGATACAGCAAAGGCGGTGCTAAGAGGAAAGTTTATAGCCCTAAATGCCTATGTCAAAAAGTCTGAAAGAGCCCAAACAATCTAAGGTCACACTTCAAAGAACTAGAAAAACATGAACAAACCAAACCCAAACCCAGCAGAAGAAAGAAATAACCAAGATCAGAACAGAACTAAATTAAATTGAAACAAAAATAATACAAAAGATAAATGAAACAAAAAACTGGTTCTTTGAAAAGATAAATAAAATTGATAGACCATTAGCAAGATTAACCAAGAAAAGAGTAAAGAAAATTCAAATAACTTCACTAAGAAATGAAACAGGAAATATTACAACTGACACCACTGAAATACAAAAGATCCTGGCCGGGCGCGGTGGCTCAAGCCTGTAATCCCAGCACTTTGGGAGGCCGAGACGGGCGGATCACGAGGTCAGGAGATCGAGACCATCCTGGCTAACCCGGTGAAACCCAGTCTCTACTAAAAAATACAAAAAACGATCCGGGTGAGGTGGCGGGAGCCTGTAGTCCCAGCTACTTGGGAGGCTGAGGCAGGAGAATGGCGTAAACCCGGGAGGCGGAGCTTGCAGTGAGCCGAGATCCGGTCACTGCACTCCAGCCTGGGCGACAGAGCGAGACTCCGTCTCAAAAAAAAAAAAAAAAAAAAGTCTGATGTTTCCTTTTCCGGAGTCAGTCTTGCCACTCATCTTTAGTTCAACAAACTTTCCTTGAAGTTTATTTTATGTCAAGTATTATGTTGAGCACCAGAGCACACATGTAGGTCAGAGTTCCTGTGCTAGAGGTGAGTACCTCACTATCCAGAGGAGAAGGAAGACAACCTGAGTTTTTGGTGTGTATACCATCATAAAACATGAAAACTACAATATTTTAATGGATAGCACATTTTCTAAGTAATTTAAACCTTAATTAACCAAAACTCAACTAATTTTAAACTTAAGTGACCATGTTTTTATATACTCAATTTTCATGAAAAATCACACAAAAAGGAAACTAGCTATTTTAAGTAAAATATCAATTATAACTGTATATCCCTTGCTTTCATGGAAGTATTCCAAATCATTAGGAATGATTAGGTAGTCTTTTAGTATATCTGTTTCTAGAAATCTGTTTGTATTATATAGTTTTTCTACTAAAATTTTTTAAGAAATCTCTTCTGGGGGCTTTTGTATATTCTTTTTTTTTTTTTTTTTTTTTTTGAGACGGAGTCTCGCTCTGTCACCCAGGCTGGAGTGCAGTGGCCGGATCTCCGCTCACTGCAAGCTCCGCCTCCCGGGTTTACGCCATTCTCCTGCCTCAGCCTCCCGAGTAGCTGGGACTACAGGCGCCTGCCACCTCGCCCGGCTAAGTTTTTGTATTTTTAGTAGAGACGGGGTTTCACTGTGTTAGCCAGGATAGTCTCGATCTCCTGACCTCGTGATCTGCCCATCTCGGCCTCCCAAAGTGCTGGGATTACAGGCTTGAGCCACCGCGCCCGGCCTTTGTATATTCTTAGTAGTTGGAACTAATGTAGTCTAACTAAAATACACATGCATGTCTGCTTTGTGATGTTTAAACTGATCTTTTTTTTTGTTTGTTTTTCATTTCAGGAAGCAGAAGTGCAAGCAAAGCAGCAAGCATGAACCTTAAGCACTGTGCTTTAAACGTCCTGAAAAATGAGTCTCCATTGCTTTTTTAAAATAGCAGAATCAGCTTTGCTTCAAAAGAAATAGGCTTAATGTTGAAATAATAGATTAGTTGGTGTTTTCACATGCAAACATTCAAAACGAATATGAAATTAAAATTTGAACATTATGGAGAGGAGAATGGTATATTAACACAAAATTATATTAGTAAGTAGATGTCATAGAAATAGTGTTGCTACCTGCCAAGGCATCCTGTGTACACCATTGATTTTACAAAGAAACACCCTTCCCTCCTTTTTTGCCATTATTATGGCAACTTAAGTGTATCTGCATCTCTACATTAAAAAGGAGAAAGAGAAATAACCTATCTTTCATTCCTAAGTTGCCTCATTAATTTTGGTGAACAAGAATATGTACCTTTTTGATGCTATATTATTGTGATTAAAAAGTACTTGCAGGTAATGTTTATGATACGTTAAACATTGTAATTTCCTATGGTAATTATAACATTCCCATTCTTTTGTAGATGAAACTTCTATGTATTGAACCACAGATTTTCCGAGCTTCTAAATGTAGCCTTTCATTGCACATTTCAGTGATCAGAATAGATATCTTTCTACACACACAAAAGCAATAGATTCATTCAGTGGACAATTTCCTTGTTTAACTACACAGCTGTGATGGAATGATATATCCAAGTTCCTTCCCTCAGTGAAATATGCATATGTATATCATGAAAGTGGGATGCCAAGTAAGCTTAAAACGGCATTCTCTAGCAAAGAGATTAGACTTTTAATAAATAACTCTTATAAAACAGGTTGGCGATCATTTTCCAAGATTGGTTTCCCTTGAGTTTTTGCTAAAACAAATCTTAGTAGTGCTGCCCGTTTAAAACAACTCACAATCGTAAATGCTACTATTCCTAAGATATCTTACCTTTTAATTTCAGTTTAGCCATGTATTGTATGAGTGTATTAGTCTCAGCAGTGAGAATATTTTCTGTGCCTCTATTCCAGCAAAAAGTAGAAGTATCAAATAAAAAGGGCAACTTTTAAAATATTAAGTCTGAAGACTTCTAAAAAGACAAGAAATATGGCCTAAATAACTGCACAGATTTATATAGTAAGTTTCATACTACTTTATTACCAAAAGCAAACACCTCTTACTTTAAACTACGTTATCATATATATCTATTGTATGCTGGTCTGTACTTTTTGCCAAAATCAACACATAATGAAGAGATGGCTTTGTTTCATGAGATTCAAACTTGATGCTATGCTTTAAAATAAACTCAGTACCTTTAGAAACATAACTTATGTGTTCTTGGAGTTTATATAATAGTAATTTTAGATGAGTAATATCTTTTTTTAGAGGGTTGGGAATGCAAAAAGAGAAAATAATAGAAAACTATTTGAATTCAATTCCAGTTTTTCGTTTTCTATATTTTTTTAGGACTCTCACAATACACGTGGGATCAAATGAACAATTTCATTGGGTTTACAAAAATATGGTATAAAGAACTCTAGAGAAAACAGGGTGCTTTGTAATACACTCCAGAAAACGCAAAAAAAAAAAAAAATTAGTCAATATTTTCTCCTAAGCTTTATCAAATGTCGCTGATGATACTTGCAATATTTTATGTGGTCATTTTAACTTTTATTTTAATGTCAAATAAGTCAACGCTGGCAAAACAGGCATTCTTTAAAAATAGATGTATTTTTTTGCCATGTTTATATAACTTAAAATTAACATAGTATATGTAAAGTAAAAGGCTGAATTGAGTCTTCCTAAATTGAAATATTTTATTTTGTCAACTGAGAAATATGTTTAGTAGATACAAAAATGCAAGTGAAATTCTGAATATTAAGGTGAATTTTATTTTAAAAAATCTTTCAAAATATTTGGCTGGAAAATATAATCTTTGCTACTTGTTATATTTCCTTCAGATTGTTTCTGTTTGTAAATCAGACTTGCTTATTTGTTATGTTCAATTATTGAGCTGGTTTGTTCTTGGGAATATTTGACCCTCGGGAAGATTTTCATTTTGACCAAACAATGCAAATTGGATGTTGATTGCATTGTTAAATGTCAACATTTCTTTGGGAATCTGAGTGTAGGGGTAAACAGAATTTTAAAACAGAAGTTGTTAATTACTTGCTTGGGAAAGTTTACAGAAAATTTTGGTGAAGTCAGATTTCATTGCACATATTCCATTCATTCAGCAAAAGGAAAAATGAGAATTCACATGGATTTTATTACCCAGGTATGGATGCTGAAAAATATTGAAAGGTTGACATTGGTCTAATCTTTTACTGTAAAATACGTATTTCTTTCTTTTGAAGAATTCCAACAAAATTGATTAAGAAACTCACATTTGATTAATTTGAACCTTCTAGTCTTCTGCTCCCATCCGTCATTCTTCTCCTGTATCTATTATCACCTTCCTTTATTTAGCAAACAAAATTTTGAAATCCTTTGTAAACAGTACTATAATGTTACCATAATTCCTATTTTCACATGATTGTCCTTTTAACATCTTTATTAAAATACAATTCCCATACTGTAAACTTTGCTCATTTAAAGTGTATAAGGCAGTGGCTTTGAGTATATTCACAGAATTGTGCAACCATCACTACAATTTAAGTTTAGAATGCTTCATCACCCAACAAGTAAACTCTATCCAATAGCAGTCACTCCCCATGCCCCACTCCCTCAGCACTATACAAACACCAACTTACTTTCCGTCTCTGTGGATTTACCTATTCTAGACATTTTATATAACTAAAATCATACAATATGTGGTCTTTTGTGGTTTGTGTCTTCTAGTTACCACATTTTTGAGCTTCATCCATGTTGTAGCATGCATTAGTACTTCACGTTTTATTGAATAACATTCCACTGTATGGATAAAAGCACATTGCGTTTTCCCATTAATCAGTTGATGGACATTTGAGTCGTTTTCACTTTTTGGATATTATGCATAATGCTGCTATGAACATCGGTGTACAAATTTGTTTGAACACCTGTTTTTGTGTCTTTTGGATATATATGTAGAAGAGTTACATGATTGTTCTGTATTTAACAATTTGAGGAACTTGAGACTTTTCCAAGTTGGCTTCACTATTTTACATTCCCACCAACAGTGTATGAGTATTGTTCTGATTTCCCCAATTTCTAGCCAATGCTTGTTGTTATTTATCCTTTTGATTACAGTTATTCTAATGGCTATAAAGTGGTTTCTCATTGCAGTTGTGACTTACATTTCTCTGATGGCTAAATATGTTGAGCATCTCTTTATGTGATTATGGCCATTTGTGTATCTTCTTTGGAGAAATGTCTTTTCAGATCCTGTGTCCATCTTTAAGTTGGGTTATTTGTATTTTTATTGTTCAATTTTAACAGTTCCTTATATATTCTGATTACAAGTCTGTTATTATATATATGGTTTGAAAATGTTTTACCATTTTATGGGTTATCTTATTTTCTTGAGGGTATGCTTTGAAGTATGTAAGTTTAAAATTTTGACAAATTCATCTTTTTTGTTGTTGTTGCTTATATTTTACTTTTACTGTCTTGTTTTTGCTAAGGAAACATTGCCTCATCCAAGATCATAAAGATTTACTTCTCTGTTTTCATTTAATAGTTTTACCTTGTGCACTTATGTCTGTGATCTATTTTGAGTTACTTTTTGTATATGATATGGGGTAGGGATTTAAGTTCATTCAGTTGTCCAAGCACCATTTGCTGAAATGACCACACTTTCGCCATTAAATTTTCCTGACAGCTTTGTCAAAAATAAGATAATCGTAAATATGTAGTTATATATTTGATACTTTAATGATTTTAACAAATTATAATTGCAACTACAAATAGTGTGATGCCATTATGTATAATATATATTATATATGTGTATATATGCACAGTGTGAAATGATCTAATCAAACTAATTAATATATCCGTAACTTTACTTTATTCCTACTGTTCAGATGCAGCTTTTTACTGTTTGATCAACATCACCCTATTCCACCCCACCCAGCCTCTGCTAACCAACATTGTTTTAGATTCCACATATAAGTGAGACCATGTTGTATTTGTAATATATATAAAATATACACGCACATATATAGTGGAAACGTTATATAAGAAACACATATAAAGAAACATATATAAAGGAACATATATAAAGAACATAAGAAGAACATATATAAAGAACATAAGAACATATATATGTTCCTTTATATATGTTTTTATAAAGAACATATATCTTTATAAAGAATTATAAATAATTCTTTATAAAGAAAATGCTATATATATACGCACACACACACACACACATATTATATTTTGTTTATCCATTCATCCATTGATGGACACTTACGTTGATTCCATAACTTGTCTATTGTAAATAATGCTGCGTGTAAAGGTATATTTCGGGGCATTCGGTTCTCTTTCTTTTTTTTTTTTTTTTTTTTTTTTTTTTTGTGAGACGGAGTCTCGCTCTGTCGCCCAGGCTGGAGTGCAGTGGCCGGATCTCAGCTCACTGCAAGCTCCGCCTCCCGGGTTTACGCCATTCTCCTGCCTCAGCCTCCCAAGTAACTGGGACTACAGGCGCCCGCCATCTCGCCCGGCTAGTTTTTTGTATTTTTTAGTAGAGACGGGGTTTCACCGTGTTCGCCAGGATGGTCTCGATCTTCTGACCTCGTGATCCACCCGTCTCGGCCTCCCAAAGTGCTGGGATTACAGGCTTGAGCCACCGCGCCCGGCCTCGGTTCTCTTTCTATGGTCTGTATGTCAGTGTACTATATGTGTACTTTTGCCAGTTCCACACAGTTTTGATTTCTGTAGCTGTGTAGTGCATTTTGAAACTTGGAAGTGTGAGTCCTCCAATTTTGTTCTTTCTTTTTAAATTCTTTTTTTTTCTTTGGCATCCCTTGCATTTCTGTATGACTCATAGGATCAGCACGTCAATATCTGCAAAAAACCCAGCTGGGATTTTGATAGAGATTCTGTTGAATCTTTAGTTGAACATAGGAAGCAGTGTCTTCTTTAAAATATTAACTCTTGGCCGGGCGCGGTGGCTCAAGCCTGTAATCCTAGCACTTTGGGAGGCCGAGACGGGCGGATCACGAGGTCAGGAGATCGAGACCATCCTGGCTAACACGGTGAAACCCCGTCTCTACTAAAAAGTACAAAAAACTAGCCGGGCGAGGTGGCGGGCGCCTGTAGTCCCAGCTACTCGGGAGGCTGAGCCAGGAGAATGGCGTAAACCCGGGAGGCGGAGCTTGCAGTGAGCTGAGATCCGGCCACTGAACTCCAGCCTGGGTGACAGAGCGAGACTCCGTCTCAAAAAAAAAAAAAAAAAAAAAAAATTAACTCTTTTAATTCATAAGCACGGATGCCTTTCCATTTAATTGCATCTTTTTAAGTTGCTTTCAGCAATGGTTTTTAGTTTGCAGAGTTTATACTTCACCTTTTTTTGTTAAATTTATTTCTAAACATTTTATTCTTTTTGCTGCTATTATAAGTAGAATTGTTTTATTAATATTAATTTAGGTTTCTTCGTATCTATCCAGTGTACATAAACGCACGTGATCACTGTATTTACGTATGATGTTTGTATTTTCATTTTGTAACTTGCAACATTGTTGAATTGGTTTATTACTTCTCATAGGTTTTCTTGTGGATTCTTTAAGATATTTTATACATTAATACAAAATCCTGTCATCTGCAAAGGAAGAAACTTTTACTTCCTTTCTGATTTGGATACGTTGTATTTCTTGCCTCATTGGCCTGGTTGGAACCTCGATTACAATGTTGAAAGTAAGTTTCTAGAGCATAAATCCTTGTCTTGTTCCCAATTTATTTATTTACTCATGTCAATCTTTTGCTGTTAAGTGAAATATTAGTTTGACATATATGTTTTCCACATGTATTAAGTTAATTTTACCTGAAAGCTTTTTCTTTTTTTTTTTTTTTTTTTTTTTTTTACTTTTAAAGTAGGTTCAGGAGCTACATGTGGTTTACCCATTTGTTACCTGGGTAAAATGCATGTTAACTGGGTTTGCTGAAGGAATTATTCTGTCACTCAGGGAGTGAGTATAGTACACAATAATTAGTTTTTTAACTATTAACCCACTTCCACTATCCTCTCCTACTAGTCCTCAGTGTCTGTTGTTCTCAACTTTGTGTCCTTGTATACTCAGTGTTTAGCTCCCACTTACAAGTGAGAACATGTGATATTTGGTTTTCTGTTCCTGTGTTAGGTCACTTAGGATGATGTCCTCAAGCTGCATCCATGTTTCTGCAAAGGACATGATTTAATTATTTTTATGACTGTGTAGTATTCCAGGGTCTATATGTACCACATTTTCTTAAATCCAGGCCACTGTTGAAGGACATCTAGGTTGATTTCCTTTCTTTGCTATTGTTAATAATGCTGCAATGAACATATGAGTGCATGTGCCTTTTTTGTAGAATGATATATTTTCTTTTAGATGTATATCCAGTAATGCAATTGCTGGTTTGAATACTAGTTCTGTTTCAAGTTGTTTAAGAAATCTCAAAATGGCTTTCCACAGTGGCTGAACTAATTTACATTCCCACCAACAATGTATAGGCATTTCCTTTTCACCACAAGCCTAGGCAGCATCTGTTATTTTTTGACTTTTTAATAATAGCCATATTAACTGGTGTGAGATGGTATCTCACTGTGGTTTTGATTTGCAGATCTTTGATGATTAGTGGTGTTGTGAATGTTTTCATATATTTAGTAGCTGCTTTAAATAGTCTTCTTTTGGGAAGTGTCTGCTCATGTCCTTTGACCATTTTTTAAATGGGGCTATTTGGTTTTTGCTTCTTGATTTGTTTCAGTTCCTTATAGATTCTGGATATTACACCTTTGTCAGATGCATAGTTACAAATATTTTCTCCCATTTTGTATGTAGTCTGTTTACATTGTTGATAGTTTCTTTTGCTGTGCAGAAGCTCTTTAGTTTTGTCAATTTTTGTTTTAGTTACAATTGCTTTTTGGGACTTAGTCGTAAAATCTTTGCCAAGGCCTATGTTGAGAAAAGTATTTCCTAGGTATTCGTTTAGGGTTTTTATAGGTTGAGGTCTTATGCTTAAATCTTTAATCCACTTTGAGTTGATTTTTGTATATGATTAAAGAAAGGGGTCCAATTTTAATCTTCTGTGTATAGTTATCCAGTTATCAAAGCACAATTTATTGTATAGGAAGTCGTTTCCCCATTACTTGCCATTGTCACCTTTGTCAAATATCAGATGGTTTTAAGTGTACAGCTGTGTATCTTGGTTCCCTCTCCTGTTCCATTGGTCCTTGGATGTGTTTTTGTAACAGTATTATGCTGCTTTGGTTACATTAGCCTTGTAGTGTAGTTTCAAGTTGGTAAGTGTGATGCTTATGGCTTTGCTCTTTTTGCTTAGGACTGCTTTGACTATTCAGGCTCTTTTTTGGTTCTATGTGAATTTTGAAATTGCTTTCTATACTTCTGTGGAAAATGGCATTGGTAGTTTGGTAAGAATAGCATTGAATATATGGATAGCTTTGGGCAGTATGGCCATTTAAATGATATTAATTCTTCCCATACATGACCATGGAATATTTTTCCAATTGTTTGTGTTGTCTAATTGTTTCTTTCAGGATTGTTTTGTAGTTCTCAATGTAGAGATCCTTCATGTTCTTGTTTGGATGTATTCCTAGATATTTTATTCCTTTTGTGGCTATTGCAAATGGGATTGCATTATTGATCTGGTTCTCAACGTGAATGTTATTGTCATATAGAAACGCTATTAATTTTTGTACATTAATTTAGTATCCTGAGACTCAACTGAAGTCATTTTTCAGTTCTAGGAGCCTTGTGGCAGAGTCTTTCGCATTTTCTAGTGATGGAATCAAATCATCTGCAAAGAGAGATAGTGTGACTTACTCTTTTTCTATTTGGGTGCCTTTTATTTCTTTCACTTGCCTAATTGCTCTGGCTACAACTTTCAGTAGTGTATAAAGCAGGAGTGGTGAGAGTGGGTATCCTTGCATTGTGCTAGTTCTCCAAGGGAATGCTTCCAGCTTTTGCTCATTCAGCATGATGTTGACTGTGGGTTTTTCAAAAATGGCTGTAATTAGTTTGATGTATGTTCCTTCAGTGCCTAATTTGTTGAGGATTTTTAATATGAAGTGATGTTGTATTTTATCAAAGTCTTCTCTGCATCTATTGAGATGATTACGTGGTTTTGTTTTTAATTCTGTTTTGTGGTGAATCGCATTTATTGATTTGCATATGTTGAATCAACCTTGCATCCCAGTAGTGAAGCCTATTTAATCATGAGGTATTAACTTTTTGTTGTGGTGCTCAATTTGGTTTGCTACTATTTTGTTGAGGATTTTTATGTGTATGTTCATCAACGGTATTGACCTGAAGTGTCCTTCTATTATTGTGTCTCTGCGAGGTTTTGGTATCTTAATGGTGCTGACTTCATAGAATGAGTTAGAGAGGTGCCCCTCCTCCTTGATTTTTTGCAATAATTTTAGTAGGATTGGTACTAGCTCTTCTTGGCACATTTAGTCAAATTCAGCTGTAAATCCATCTGATCTAGGGCTTTATTTTTGGCTTGGTAGGTGTTTTTTTACTACTGATTCAATTTCAGAAGTTGTTATTGGTCTACTCAGGGTATCAAGTTTTTCATGGTTCAATGTTGGGAGGATGTGTGTTTCCAGAAACAACTTCTAGGTTTTCTAATTTATGTGCATAGAAGTGTTTGTTATAATCTCTGATTTTTTTTTTCATATTTCTATGGGATTAGTTGTAATGTCACTTTTTTCCATTCTGATCAAACTTATTTTTATCTTCTCTAATTTTTTTCTTTGTTAATTGAACTAGCAGACTATCAATCTTGCATATTCTTTGAAAGAACAAACTTTTGGATTTTTAGATCTTTGTATGAACTTTTGCATCTCAGTTTTATTTGGTTTTCCTCTGAGTTTGGTTATTTATTTTCCCCTGCTAGCTTTGGGGTTGGTTTGCTCTTGTTTTTCTAGTTCCTCCAGGTTTGATGGTAGGTTGTTACTTTGAGATCTTTCTAACTTTTTGACATGTTTAGTGCTATAAACTTACCTCTTAACACTGCTTTAGCTCTGTTCCAACAATTCTAGTATGTTGTGACTCTTTTTTCATTAGTTTCAAATAATTTATTGATTTCTCCATTAATTTTGCTTTTTACCCACAGTCATTTATAAGCACATTGTTTAATTCCATGTAATTGTTTGTTTTTGAGAGATCTTCTTAGTGTTGATTTCTATTTTTGTTATACTTTGGTCTTAGAATGTGGGTGATATGGTTAGATTTTTTTTTTAATTTGTTGAGACTTGTTTTATGGTCAAGCATGTGATCAATCTTACAGCATGTACTGCATGCAGATGAGAAGAACGTGCATCCCATTCTTATTTGGTGGAGTATTCTGTAGATGTCTATTATATTCAGTTGTTCAAGCGTTGAGTTTAAATCCAAAATATCTTTATTAGTTTTCTGCTTTGATGATCTGAAACATTGTCAGTGGGGTGTTGATGTCTTTTAATATCATTGTATCATAATCTACATCTCTTCATAAGTCTCTGTGTACCTGTTTTATGAATCGGAGTTTTCTGAATTTGGGTATATATATATTTAGAATAGTTAAGTTTTCTTGTTGAATTGAACCCTTTTTCATGATGTAACAACCCATTATGAAATGTCCCTCTTTCTCTCTAAATAACTTTTATTGTTAGTTTAAAATCTATCTTCTGTGATATAAGTATAGTCACTCATCTTATTGTTGTTTTTCATCCTTTCACTTTCAACCAGTTATTATCTTTGAATTTAGAGTGTGTGTCATAGAAATATAAAATTGGATGTTGTTTTTTTTTGTGATGTTATCTGCTTTTAGATTGGATTGTTCAATCTGGTGACATTAATGTTATTATTGATATAGTCGGATTGACATCTGTGATTTTGCTTTTCATTTTCTGTTTCATGTCATTTTTGTTTCTTCTCTACTGTCTTCTTTTAAGTTAATTGGATATATTTTTAGGGTAACCTTTTAATTCTGTTGATTATTTTAAAATTGTATTTTTAGTTATTTTCTTAGTGTTTCTGTCTAGGGCTTACAATATGCATTTTAATTTATCAAAATTTCCTTCAGATACATATTAACCTAATTTCAGTGAGGTATGGAAAGTTTACTCCTATAAACTCTGTCCCCTTTTACCATTTTCATGCTATTATAATTATACATATTGCATCTATATATATTACAAATCCATAAGTACATTGTTTTAATTATAGCATTATATATTATGTCTTTTAAAGAGACTATGAGAAGAGAGCAGAACACAAATATAGGGATTTTATAATATGTATACTCTTATTTACCCTTTTGGCTTTCCATTTATTTCTGTGGAATTGAGTTACCATCTTGTGTCATTTCCTTATGACAGTACTGCTCTACACCCTTAGGGAAAACTTCCAGAAACTTTAACTTATGTTTTAAATAATTTTCATTGTTGAATTGTTTTGTTGTATCAAAGACTGCCATGTTCCTCACTCTTCCATTACAAAAGCTCAGCATGGTTGCCTTTTACAATAAAGTAAATCTTATTTCATATACAAATTTAAAAGTTTTGACCTACCAAATCATTTAACTGACTGATATTTTAAAAATCTTTGAGCTTTTAATTTGTATTACTACTCAAGTAATGTAGCGGAAGGGGCAGAGAGACAGTAACGGGCACATGTTTTTAGCACTTTCATTTTCCTTCTCCTACTTTTGAGTAAAGTACAATGGCTATAGAACTTATATAAAACACCTTTCTCTTCTCCATTTTTTAAAATCCAAGTCCCAATTGTGTTATCGTGAATGGGCATCACGAAAGTTGTGCGCCTACTCTGGGCACTCTGCTAGGTACTCTGCATACGTAATTTCACTTAATCTTCACAATAGCCCTGAAAAGTAGGTACGAGGGTTAATTTTATGTGCCAACTAGACTATGATGCCTAGTAGTTTGGTCAAACACCAGTCCAGATGTTCCTGTAAAGGTGTTCTTTGGATATGATTAACATTTAAATTAATAGACTTTGTGAAACAGATTATCCTTCATAAAGGTGAGCAGACCCCATTCAATCATGTGAAAGCTTTAAGAGAAAAAGGTTGAGGCCCAGTGAGGAAGCAGCAACTCTGCTTCCAGACTGCTTACAGACTCAAGACTACAACATAAACTCTTTCTGGAATTTTCAGCTGATCAGCTTGCTCTGCAGATTTCAAACTTGCTGGCCTCCACAATTGTGTAAGCCAGTTGCCTAAAATGTATCTTTTAAATTAATTTCTTATATGAATCACTCTTTTCTTTCTCTCTTGCTATATATGTATATATAGACATATATACAAAATACAGATAGAAATACATGCATATCTATGTATATCTACATAAATATATATCCTTTTTGATATGTAGACATTGATCAATATACATAGATGCATAGATGTATGTCTTTATAGATGCATAGATATCTATATGAACATAGATATGAGTATAGCACATATATGAAGATAGATATAGCTATCTCTTTCTATATATCTATTCCCATAGATATATAGATATCGATATTTATATATAGAGAGAGAGATTTATATGTATATAGCTATTTACATATCTATCTGTTTATCTGGAGAACCTTGACTAATACTGTAGATTTTATTATCTCTACAGTTTTGATGGAGAAACTGAAATTATGCAACCTTCCCAGGGTTACACAGCTGGGAAATAGCAGTTCTCTAAATATTAATAACTCTAAAATCTATGTTTTTGCCACTCATTGCCATTCCTCTTAAAGTGAGGCTGAAAGGAACCATTTTTCCTGCCTCTCTCTACCCCTGAATTCTCTTTAGATGACCATATATAAAATAAATACATTCCTGAACACTGACTATAAAGTCAAATTTTAGGGCACAAACACTTTTTTTTTATTAAATTTAAAAATTACATCCTGGTCTTACTGAATGCTGCAGTTTCTGTGGCAGCAGAAAGTCTAAACTTTGAAATAGAATTTTAAGGCAAATACTACAAGCAAGTAAATTAGATAAACAAAGCAGAGAAGGTACATATTTTACCTCAACTATTTATCTTGTATAATTTTAATCTAGCTCTTTATTCACAAAGAATTTTGATACTTATGTTGGTTTTATCAGCTCCATCAGTAAAAATAAGTGAAATGAAGAATTGGACTGACAGTTTCTGGACTGGCTAGAAGAGGTGAAGTCAGTTAAAATAATCAAACAGGTTTGTTTATGTTGATGATACTTGAACGAAATAATGGATAGTTTTATTTCCTTTCAGTTTTTTTTTTTACTATATATATTGGAAATATATACAGATCACATGTGATATAAACTATTTCTAAGTGTTAGTAAAGTGTTAAGTGGAAGAATTGGGGAAGCGTGTGTTTACTAAATTTATAATAACTAGCTTGGAGTGGAGGTGGGAAAAACACAAATTAGCATCTGGTTTAATGACTGACTCCTCAGCAAATGGGACATTGGTTAATGGCCAATGGACATTTCAACTCAATTCTACTTTTCTTTGTTGTTTCCTACACTGTATCTGCCACCATGCTGTGCTTTGGGAATATATAATTAAGGAAGAAGACATTCTGGATCATCAAAAAACTCAGTCTAAAAATCAAATTCTCTACATTTTGTAACGTTTAAGCTGCAAAGTGCTACTGTCAATAGTGATTATAATTATTCACTGATTTCACCCATATTTTTAACTGTATACTATGTAGCAGGCACTTTGTTAGAGAATGAGAATACTATTGTGAACAAAACATTATGTCTACTTTTAGAAACTGATTGCTATGGTTTGGATATGGTTTGTTTGTTCCTAACAAAACTGATCTTGAAATTTAACCTCCAATGTGGCAGTGTTGAGAAGTGGAGACTAGTGAGAGGTGTTTAGATCATGAGGGATGACCCATCATGAATGGCTTAGTGCCATTTTGACAGTAGTCAATGAGTTCTCTCTCTGGTGAGACTGAATTATTTCTTATGGGAATGGATTAGTTTAGTTCTCATGGAAATGGGTTCATTACCTCAAAACTGGGCTGTTAATATAAGCCATAACGTCCTTTGGGTTTTGCCTCTTTGTACGTGTCTATTTCCCCTTTGACCTTCTCTGCCATGTTATGACCACATAGTATGAAATCCCTCAACAGAAGCCAAAGCCATGCCCTTGAACTTCCCATCATGCAAAACTGTGAAGTAAATAAACCTCTTTTCATTATAAATTACTCAGCCTCAGGTATTCTGTTATGGCAACAATGAATTAACTAAGGCATAAAATTGGTACCAAGGAATGGGTTGTTATAGATACCTGAAAATGGGGAAGTGGCTTTGAACTGGGTAAAAGGCAGAAGTTGGAAGAGTTTGAAAGAGCAGGCTAGAAGGAGATGGTATTGCAGCGATGGGAGCATTAGGGTACTTTTGGTGAGTACTCAAAAGAAGACTAAAAAAATGAGGGAAAGTTTGCAACTTTTTAGAGATTGGGTAAGTGGTAGTGATAGACAGTAAAGGACATTCTGATGAGATTTCAGATAAAAATGAGTATTTATTTGAAAAGTAGAACAAATGTCACTCTTGTTACAAAGTTGCAAAGAATTTGGCTGCATTGTGTCTATGCTCTACAGCTTTGTGGAAGGCGAAACCTAAGAATAATGACCTAGCATATCTGATGGAAGAAATTTCTAAACAGCAAAGTGCTCAAGAATTAGTGTGGTTACTTTTAATAGCTTATGATTAGTTAAGGCAGCAAAGGAATGACCTAAGAGCCAGAATTTATAATTAAAAACGAAGCAGATCATAAACATTTGGAAATTTCATAGCCTGGCCTTGTGGTAGAGAATAAAAAGGAATTTTCAGGAGAGGAATCAAGACTGGCTGAGCAACCTGTTGCTAAAGAAGTTAGCATGGCTAAAAGGGAGACAGGTGCAAATAGTCAAAACAATTAGAAGAAGGCTACACTGGCATTTTAAGATCTTCATGGCTGTCCTTTCCAACACGAGCCCAGAGGCCTGGGAGGGCAGAATGGTTTTCTAGGATGATCCTGGGGCACCACTGCCTTACATCAACTCACAATGCTGCTCCCCAATTCTCAACCACTCTGGGTAGAGCAGCCATCACTTTAACAGCCTCAGGTATGGCTCAGGTCACTGCTCCAGAAGGCCCAAGTAGTAAGCCTGGATAGTTTCCACATGGTACTAAGTCTACAAGTGCCTAGAATGCAAGAGTCATGGAGGCCAGCTGGCTTCCACCTAGATTTCAGAGGATGTATCTGAAAGCCTGGGAGCCCATCCAGAAATTTGCTACAGGGTGGAGCCACCACAGGAAACCGCTACTAGGGCACTATGTAATGGAGCCATAGGGGCAGAGCCACCACTGGGCCCCCAGAATGATAGAGCCACAGGCGGTGTGCAATACCAGCTAGGAAAAGTCACAGGCATTCAACACTCCAACCTGTGAGAGCAGTCACGTGGGCTACATCCTGGAAACTTATGTTGGCAGGTCTTCCCAGGGTCTTGGGAGCCCACCCCTCACACCAGTGTGCCCAAGATGTAGGACATCGATGTCAAAGGAGATTGTTCTGGAGCTTTAGGATGTAATGTAATCCCAGCAGTTTGAAAGGCCAAGGCAATAAGGTCACGTGAGCCCAGGAGTTCAAGACTATCCTGGGCAACATGGGGAGACCCTGTCTCTGTGAAAAGTAAAACAAATTAGCCTGGTATGGTGACACACACCTGTGATCTTAGCTACTCAAGATGCTGAGATAG
Source organism: Papio anubis (assembly GCF_008728515.1). Taxonomy (NCBI): domain Eukaryota; kingdom Metazoa; phylum Chordata; class Mammalia; order Primates; family Cercopithecidae; genus Papio; species Papio anubis. Next base: position 71,079,091 of record NC_044996.1, on the reverse strand, counting down.
GAGGGTCAGTAGGGTCCAGGAGATTGAGGTTGCAGTGAGCTATGATCATGCCACTGTACTCCAGTCTGGGTGACAGAGCAAGACACTGCCCCAAAAAAAAAAAAAAAAAAAAAAAAAAGGATTTAATTCTGCATGTCTGCCCTGCTGGATTTCAGATTTATATGGGGCTTAGCATTTTACTTTTGGCCTTTTTCTCCCTTTTGGAATGGGAAAGTCTACCAAATGTCTGTCCCACCATTATATCTTGGAAGTGAAAAACTTGCTTTTTATTTTATAGGATCATAGCTGGAAGGAACTTGCCTGAGTCTTGAATGAGACGGGATTTTGGACTTTAGAGTTAATGCTGGAGCAAATTAAGACTTTTGAGACTACTGAGATGAAATGACATATGTGAGAAGAACATGAGTTGAGCGGGCGGCGGGGGGAAGAATGCTTTGGTTTGGGTATCATTTGGATGATTGGTTTGGTCCCACCACAACACTTTGAAATTTGGTCCCCAGTGTGGCAGTGTTGGGAGGAGGGGCCTAGTGAAAGGTGTTTGGGACATGGGGGAGGATTCCTCATGAAAGGCTTGGTGCTATTCTTATAGTAGTAAATGTTCTTTGTCATTTATTAATGTGCTTTACATTTTATTTGATGTGTTCCTTGCTCTTTTTATTTAAAGTATGTTACATTGTTTACAGTTGGAAGGGAATTTAAGAGATCATCTGGCCCAGGGATATAAAATATCTTGCATAAAAGCTTCCACACTTATTCCCTTGTCTGTGCCAGATACTGTTTAAATTATTATAGTGATCTTTCCTATGGAGTCTCAGAATTCTTCTGAACACATTACTTTAGGAAGATGCTACCAGTCATTACATCTGGCACAGGAGTTAAAACCTACTTGCTACTTCAATCTAGTCTAGACAACCTCATTTTACCAACAAGGAAACTGAAATACAGAAAAATCAAATGATACCCCAGGACTCAAAACTTGTAACATGCAAAGGAAGAATAATTCTGGCGCTTCTTACTCAATCCAGTGGTATTTCTACTATATGTCTTTTAAGGTCATCTTGAAATAAATTTTCTGAAGTAACAGGAAAATTACTATAAAGTGCACACTTCAAGATTTTCTTGAAAAACGTGCATTTCTGTTTTCAATGCTAATCCACCCTGGTTATGATTAGTGTCTTAGAAAACACCAGAAAGAGTTCTTTATTTGAACAACATATAAGCCCAGTATGAAATATTTGTAAGTGAAGCTTTTCTGAGTGAAATAAGTGTGTGTGTGTATTTGTTCTCTCCCCCACTCCATCTCAAGCACCAAGTAACTCTTGGGACACCCTAAGCCTTTTTAAAGAACAGTTTGAAAGCCATTACACTTGAGGAACAAATGTTTCTGCCTAAAGGAACTGTAAATATTATATATTCATAATTTAAAATATATTTTTTCAACTCAGATACCATATCTATTTTTCAAACACAAAGAGTCATAGACTGATATTTCCCTGAACTATGCTAATAGACTTCATATATATAACAAACTAGTGATTCATTTTTAATGTACTTGATTAATAAGCAGATTTTATATTGGATCATTAAATCAGGCAAGTGATACTACAAGAGACTATCTGTGGATAAATAAATGAAATATACTTTACTATTTATCCTTTGGACTGCTACCATTACAAGCACTTATTCTGTGTTAGATATGTTGCACACAATGCTATTAGTTTTCAAAATTAACCTGAAATAAAGTCTCAGCTAAGTATTCTTGACATAGAAGGGAGGGAGTCAGAAAACTCTGGGTCCCAAATGTTCTTTAGCTTGTCACACCCTTCACATACACAATCTGAAATAATGTAAAGTAGCCTTAACTTGAGTCATTTATTTTCAGCCCATTATAATAATGGCCTTCAAACTTTTTGGTTATGATCTCCAGTGAGAAGTGTACCTTAAATCATGACTCAATAAATAAGTAAATGTAGATCTATAAGTATATAAGACTTTATCTACATCAGTCACTATATACATATTTATAAGCATGTATATCTATCTCCCCATAAAGACTGTAATTGGAAAATAAATTTAATGAAACTTCTTTTTGCTTGTCCTACTTTCTCCAGTGCAGTTAGGAGTAGCCTGTCAATATCATTATAACCATTAGTTTGACAAAAATGTCCTAAGCTATCAAATACAAGGTAACCCAGAACCTTGCCTTTATAAGTATTTAATTAGAAGTATCCAATGGTCAAATTTTGCATATCTCTATTGACACATCATGCCATGGACAGAGTGCCCTGTTTACCACTTGAAAGAGAGTCTGTGATATCTTTGATTAGAGAAAAATTTCCAGAAAACCCAGAACCAAACCAGAAAATTCATCTTTAAGAAATCATCGTATATACCATAAATATATATAATTTTTATTTATCAGTTAAAAAATAGATATCTTAGCCAGAGATAAAGTAAAACATAGAGAAATGCAGCCTCGCCAGCATCTGTTGTTTCTTGACTCTTTAATAATCGTCATTCTTACTGGCGGGAGGTAATATCTCATTGCGGTTCTGATTTACATTTCTCTAATGATCAGTGATGTTGAGCTTTTTTTCATATGTTTGTTGGCTGCATATATGTCTTCTTTTGAGAAGGTTCTGTTCATGTCCTTTGCCCACTTTTTAATTGGGTCGTTTGTGTCTTTCTTGTGAATTTGTTTAAGTTTCTTGTGGTGTTTTAGACATGAAGTCTTTGCCCATGCCTATGTCCTGAATGGTACTACCTAGGTTTTCCTCTAGGATTTTTATGGTATTAGGTCTAACATTTAAGTCTCTAATCCATCTTGAATTAATTTTTGTATAAGGAGTAAGGAAAGGATCCAGTTTCAGCTTTCTACTTATGGCTAGCCAATTTTCCCAGCACCATTTATTAAATAGGGAATCCTTTCCCCATTTCTTGTTTCTCTCAGGTTTGTCAAAGATCAGATGGCTGTAGATGTGTGGTATTATTTCTGAGGACTCTGTTCTGTTCCATTGGTCTATATCTCTGTTTTGGTACCAGTACCATGCTGTTTTGGTTACTGTAGCCTTGTAGTATAGTTTGAAGTCAGGTAGCGTGATGCCTCCAGCTTTGTCCTTTTGACTTAGGATTGTCTTGGAGATGCGGGCTCTTTTTTGGTTCCATATGAACTTTAAAGCAGTTTTTTCCAATTCTGTGAAGAAACTCATTGGTAGCTTGATGGGGATAGCATTGAATCTATAAATTACCTTGGGCAGTATGGCCATTTTCACGATATTGATTCTTCCTATCCATGAGCATGGTATGTTCTTCCATTTGTTTGTGTCCTCTTTTATTTCAGTGAGCAGTGGTTTGTAGTTCTCCTTGAAGAGGTCCTTTACATCCCTTGTAAGTTGGATTCCTAGGTATTTGATTCTCTTTGAAGCAATTGTCAAAAAAAGAATATTGAAAATAGGACTCATTAATGTTTAAGTATAAGAAGAAATTAGTTGTTTATCTAAAATAGCACTGCTTTTGACTAAATTATTTTTTTTTAAAATTACAGTTTTTGGAATGCTAATTGGTAGTTTAATTTAAGCTTTGAATATTCCTCACATTTTTCTTTGAGCAGAAGACCCTACAGTTGAAAGAACTACTCACATCAAATATAAATTTATTTTAGTATAGTTATTCAAATAATAAAATTTTGATTTTAAGTTAGAATATTAAAGTTATATTAGACATATTACCTGGTGCACTGATATTGCAATAAAATTGTAACATTGGTTAACTTAATTTAACTTGAGAAAAGAACAAAGAAGCAAATGGGCTTTACATTAAGAAAGCTAAACTCTGGCTTTTCAAAGGACACGGATTACAAGAGGATAATGTTACTGTAGTGGATTGGAGCTTCCTTTATAAAGTAATACTGTTCACAATGTCAGTTTCTGGTGATCACCAGTGGTGGCAGTAATTACAGTGTGGGGTATTACTGACAATGAGACAAAGATGTGTAAGACTACAGCTTTTTTTTTTTTCTAAACCTGGATTCTGAGAGAAATCTTTTTTTCTCCCTCCTGAATTTGATATGATGACATTATTGAACAGGACATTTTTCCATGACAATTTGAGCTGTTATTAATAAAACATCTCCTGTTACATAATAATTGAATCCATTTAATTAAAGTTGATGCAATGAAAATAATAGAAAAAGGTAAGACTTTCCCCTGATGAGTCATTAATGAGTGATGGTAATCAGCATGGATTAAGCCAAAAAGAAAATAATTCCAGGAGATGAGCTTGATGGCCCTTCTTCAGTATGTCTTGGTTTCCTTATAATAAAATTTTAGTAGGAAATGCTAAATTATGCGTCTTTCTCTTAATAACCACTGACATCAACTCAGTATGTCATAATCTTCTCCATGGATAGATTGAAAACATTTTCTCCCATTCTGTAGATGGTCTGTTCACTCTGATGATAGTTTATTTTGCTGTGCAGAAGCTCTTTAGTTTAAATAGATCCCATTTGTCAATTTTTGCTTTTGTTGCAATTGCTTTCGTTGTCTTTGCCATGAAATATTTGCCCTTCCCTATGTCTTGAATGGCATTGCCTAGAATTTCTTCTAGAGTTTTTATAGTTATGGGTTTTACTTTTAAGTCTTTAATCCATCTTGAGGTTTTTTTAAAAATACAGTTTAAGGAAGGGGTCCAGTTTCAGTTTTCTGCAAATGGCTAGCCAGCTCTCCCAGCACCATTTATTAAATAAGGAATCCTTTCCCCATTGATTGTTTTTGTCAGGTTTGTTGAAGATCAAATCGTTTTAGATGTACGGTCTTATTTCTGGGATCTCTATTCTGTTCCATTAGTCTATGTGTCTGGTTTTTGTACCAGTACCATACTGTTTTGGTTACTGTAGCCTTGTAGTATAGTTTGAGTCAGGTAGCATGATACCTCCAGCTTTGTTCATTTTGCTTAGGATTGTCTTGGCTATACAGGCTCTTTTTAGTTCCATATGAATTTTAAAGTTTTTTTTTTTTTTTTTTTTTTTTCTAAATCTGTGAAGAATGTCAGTGGTATTTTAATGGAAATAGCATTGAACCTATAAATTTGGGCAGTACAGCCATTTTCAAGATATTGATTCTTTCTATCTGTGATCATGGAATGCTTTTTTCATTTGTTTGTTTCCTCTCGTATTTCCCTGAGCAGTGGTTTGTAGTTCTCCTTGAAGAAGCCTTTCATTTCCCCTTTTCACTCTATTTCTAAGTATTTTATTCTCTTTGTAGCAATTGTGAATGGGAGTTCATTCATGATTTGGCTCCCTGCTTGTCTGTTGTTGGTGTATAGGAATGCTTGTGATTTTTGCATATTGATTTTGTATCCTGAGACTTTGCTGAAGTTGTTTATCAGCTTAAGGAGTTTTTAGGCTGAGACGATGGGGTTTTCTAGATATAGGATCATTTTTTCTTTTCCATTTTAACAATAGCCCTTTTGACTAGTGCAAGATGGAATATTATTTGGGGTTTGATATGCATTTCTCTACTGATTTAGTGATGTGGATCTTTCCATCATATCCTTATTGTCCATGTGTATGTCTTCTTTTGAAACATTTCTGTTCATGTCCTTTGTCCACCTTTTAATAGGGTTGTTTGTTTTTGCCTTTTTTTTTTTTTTTTTTTTTTGATATAGAGTTTTACTTTCCTGCTCAGGCTGGAGTACTGGAGTGCAGTGGTGTGATCTTGGCTCACTGCAGCCTCCACCTTCCCAGGCTCAGGTGACCCTACCACATAAACCTCCTGAGTAGCTGGTTCTACAACTGCAGGCCACCACACATGGCTAATTTTTGTATTTTTTGTACAGACCAGATTTTACCATGTCGCTCAAAATGATCTCAAACTCCTGGGCTCAAGGGATCCTCCCACCTTTGCATCTCAAAGTGCTGGGATTACAGGCATGAGCCACAGCACCTGGACGTATTTTGCTTGTTAATTTAAGTTCCTTATAGATTCTGTATATTAGACCTTTGTCTGATGCATAGTTTGCTAATATTTTCTCCAATTTAATAGGTTGCCTCTTTACTCTGTCGATAGTTTCTTTTGCTGTGGAGAAGTTCTTTATTTAGGTCCCATTTATAAATTTGTATTTCTGTTGCAATTGCTTTTCAGATCTTCCTGAAATCTTTGCCAGGTCCTATGTCCAGAATTGTATTTCCTAGGTTATCTTCTAGCCTTTTTATAGTTTTAGGTTTTACATTTAAGTCCTTAATTCATCTTGAGTTGATTTTGTATATTGTGTAAGGAAGGAGTCCTGTTTGAATTTTCTGCATATAGTTAGTCAATTATCCCAGCACCATTTATTGTGGCTATTATGAATGGGATTGTGTTCTAGATTTGGCTTTTTGTTTGGATGTTGTTGGTGTATAGGAATGCTACTGAATTTTATACATTAATTTTGTATCCCAAAACTTTACTGAAGTTGTTTATCTTTACAAGGAGCATTTGGTCAGAGACTACGGGGTTTTCTAAATATAGAATCATATAATCTGCACACAGGGATAGTTTGACTTCCCTTTTGGATGACCTTTATTTTTATTTTTTTCCTCTTGCCTGATTACTCAGGACAGGACTTACAGTATTATGTTGAATAAGAGAGTTGAGAGATTGCATCCTTTTCTTGTTCTAGTTCTTAAGGGGAATGCTTCCAGTTTTTGCCCATTTAGTATGATGTTGGTTGTGTGTTTGTCATAGGTGGCTCTTATTATTGTGAAGTGTGTTCATTCAATGCCTAGTGTGTTAAAGGATGTTGGATTTTATCAAACTCCTTTTCTGCATCTATGAGATGACAAGGTCATTTTTGGTTTTAGTTCTGTTTATGTGATGAATCATATTTATTGATTTGTGTATGTTGAACCAACTTTACATCCTAGGGATCAAGCCTACTTGATTGTGGTGGAATAGCTTTTTTATGTGCTGCTGGATTCAGTTTGCTAGTACTTTGTTGAGGAATTTGTGTCCGTGTTCATCAAGGATATTGGACTGAAGTTTCATTGTTGTTGTTGTTGTTTCTCTGCCAAGTTTTCGTATCAGGATAATTCTGGGCTCATAGGATGACTCAGGGAAGAATCTCTCCTCCACAGTTTTATGGAATAATATCAGTAGGAATGGTACCAGCTCTTCTTTATTCATCTGGTAGAATTTGGCTGTGAATTTCCCTGGTCCTGGGCTTCTGGTTAGTAGGTTTTTTATTACTGATTCAATTTCAGAACTTGTTGGCCTGTTCAGGGTTTCAATTTCTTCCTGATTCAGTAGTCAGAGCCTGTATGTTTCCAGGAATGTATTCATTGTTTCTAGGTTTTCCATCTTGTGTGCATACTCGTGTTCTTAGTAGTCTCTGAGGGTTTTAGTATTTCTGTGTGGTCAATGATAAATGTCCCCTTGGTCATTTCCAATTGTGTTTATTTGGCTCTTTCTTCTTTTTTATCAGTCTAACTAGTGATCTATCTATCTTATGAGTTCTTTCAAAGAACCGGTCCCTGGATCCATTTATCTTTTGTATGTTTTTGTGTCCCAATTCCTTTCAAGTCAGCTCTGATTTTGGTTATTGTCTTCTTCCTGCTTTGGTGTTGTTTGTTCTTGTTTCTCTAGTTCTTCTATGTGTGATGTTAGATTATTAATTTGAGATCTTTCTGACTTTTTGATGTGGCTGTATACTGCTATAACCTTCTCTCTAAACACTGCTTTAGCTCTGCCCCAGAGATTCTGGTATGTTGTATCTTTATTTTCATACGTTTTAAATAATTTCTTGATTTCTGCCTTAATTGTGTTATTTACCCAAAAGTCATTCAAGAGCAGGTTATTCAATTTCCACGTAATCGTATGGTTTTAAGTGAATTGCTCAGTCTGATTTCTAATTTGATTGTACTGTGGTCTGAGAGATTCTCTGTTATGATTTCAGTTATTTTGCACTTGCTGAGAAGAATTTATTATGTGATCATTTTTAGAGTATGTGCCATGTGGTATTGAGAAGAATGTATATGCTGTGGTTGTTGGGTGGAGAGTTCCATAGATGTCTCAGTTTCATTTGATCCAGTGCTGAGTTCAGGTCCTGAATATCGTTAATTTTCTGCCTCAGTGATCTGTCTGATACTGTCAGTGGGGTGTTACCATCCCCCACTGTTATTGTGTGGGAGTCTACGTCTCCTTAAAGGTCTCTAAAAACTTTTTTTTATGAATCTTGCTTCTCCTGCATTGAGTGCATATATATTTAAGATACTTAGGTCTTCTTGTTGGATTGAACCCTTTACCATTAGGTAATTCCCTTCTTTGTCTTTTTTGATCTTTGTTGGTTTAAAGTCTGTTTTGTCTGAAATTACAATTGCAGCCCCTTCTTTTTTCTGTTTTCCATTTGCTTGGTATAATTTTCTCCATCCCTTTACTTTGAGCCTATGGGTATTACTGCATGTGAAATGTGTCTTTTGAACACAGCGTACCATTGGGTCATACTTCTTTTTACAGCTTGATATGTTGTGCCTTTTAATTGGTACATTTAGCCCAATTATATTCAAGTTTAATGTTGACATGTGTGGATTTTATCCTGTCATCAGTTTGTCAGCTGGTTATTATGCAGTGATTTTTGTGTGGTAGCTTTATAGTTTCAATGGTCTATGTATATAACTGTGCTTTGGTAGTGTTTGGTAATAGTCTTTCCTTTCCATATTTAGCACTCATTTAGGGGCCTCTTTTAAGGTAAGTCTTTTGGTTACAAATTCCCTTAGCATTTGCTTGTCTGAAAAGAATCTTATTTCTCCTTCACTTATTAAGTTTAGTTTGGCTAGATATGAAATTCTTGGTTGGAAATTATTTTCTTTAGGAATGTTGAATATAGGTCCCCAATCTTTTCTGGATTTTAGGGTTTCTGCTGAAAGATCTGCTGTTATCCTGATGGGGTTCCCTTTGTAGGTAACCTGTCCCTTCTTTCTAGGTGCCTTTAACATTTATTCTTTCATTTCAACCTTGGAGAATCTGATGACTAGGTATCTTGTGGATGGTCTTTTTTGGTAATATCTTGCAAGGATTCTCTGCATTTCCTGAATTTCAATATTGGCCTCTCTAGTGAGGCAGGGGAAATTTTCATTGACAATATTTTGAAATATGTTTTCCAAGTTGCTTGCTTTTTCTCTTTCTCTTTCAGTGATGCCAATGAGTCATAGATTTGGTCTCTTTGCATAAGCCCATATTTCTTGGAGGTTTTGTTAATCATTTTTTATTCTTTTTTCTTTACCATTGTCTGACTTAGTTCAGAAAACCCATCTTTAAGTCTGCAATTCTTTTCTCATCTTGTAATCTGCTGTTAATATTTGTGATTTCATTATGAAATTCTTTTAGTGTGTTTTTCAGCTCTATCTGATCAGTTTGGTTCTTTCTTATAATGCCATTTGGTCTGTCAGCTCCTGTATCTTTTTATTCTAATCCTTAGATTCTTTGGATGGGGTTTCAACTTTCTCCTGAATGTCAGTGATCTTCATTCCTCTCCATATTCTGAGTTCTATTTCTGACATTTCAGCCATTTTAGCCTGGGTAAGAACCCTTGCTGAGGAAGTAGTGCAATCATTTGGAAGGAAGAAGACACTCTGGCTTTTTGGGTTGCCAGAGTTACCGCACTGTTTTTGTTTTTTTTGTTTTTTTTTTTCTCATCGGTGTGGACTGATGTTCCTTTCAGTGTGGTGTAATTTGAGTACAGTCTATGAACTTCTTTTCTCGATATTTTCAGAGGGCTACAGCTTTGTGTGGCGTCCTTATTTGTTGCTGAGTTATCTTCCTTGGCTTTACAGGGGGTCATAATAGCAAAGTGTTTCTGGTGTTTAAAGGTAGGCTTGATCCAGTGATAACACTTAAGTGTAATGGCCAGCAGGTAGGCTCTTGCACAGCTACATGGTTCCTATGCATTTCCTCATAATTGCAGCCATTCTCCCTTTCAGATTCTTTGAAAGTGTGGACTCCTCTCTCACTTGAGTGCTGACTCCAGATCTTGGCTTGGCAGTCCAGAGCCGCACACTGCAGCCCTGGGGCGAATAGGGTTTATGTTTCTTTCCCAGCTTTGATCCAGCAGGGAGAGGGAACTTGGCAATGGCTGTGGCAGAGGGCTTTTTGCTTGTTTCTTGGGGATTCACCCCAGAGAAATGCAGAGCTACTGTCAATAGGTGTGACTGACCTGGGATGGGGAGGCTGCATTGTAGGCCCAAGCTGGAGAGCCCTGTCTGATGATAAGCAGTGGTTGGGGGGTTCATGGGGAGACAAACTGGCCTCTGTTCCTTAGGGCAGCTGCTGCTTGTTGGAGGTGTCGTTAAAGCATGCAGATTCTTTTCTCCTTCCCCAGTCCAAGGGTAGTAAGGGCAGTACCATTGGCAGCAGTGCAGAGGTGCTTTTGGGTGCCTCTGGAAACTCCACCTCAGAAAAATGAAGAGCCACTGCTACTGGGCATGTTCAGCCAGGAGTGGGGCAGCTGTGCTGCTGGCCTGAGCTGAGGGCTCACAGGGAGAAGAGACTGGGCTCCTCTCCCTGTGGGGTGACTGTGTCTTGCTGGAAGCACCATCAAAGCCCTCAGGCTCTGTTTCTTCTTTAGTCTGAGGGTATCAGGGGCAGACCTACTGCTGGATGTTGGTTGCCTCTATGAGCCTGTCCCCAGGGAAACACAAAGCCACTAGAGGCGGGTCAGGATCACAGTGGCTGAATGCTCAGCTAGGAGTGGGGTGACAATTCTGTGGTTCTGTGTTGAGGGCCCTGCCTGGTGAGGACTGGGGGTTGGAGGGTCACAGGGAAGAGAGACTGGACCTCTCTCCATATAGTGGCATGGCATGCTGGGGGTTCCAGCATAGCAATCAGGTCCTTTGTTTTTTCCCCAGCCCAAGGACAGTAAGGAAGCTTACAGTAAGGAAGGACAGTAAGCAGCTGCAATGGCAGAGTGGCTGTGAGTTGTTTCTGGAATTTTCTCCTCAAATAAATGCAGAGGCACCACCGACTGAAGTGTTGATGCCGGGACAGGGTGGTTGTGCTTGGTGCCTAGGTAGAGAGGCACTGTTTGGTGAAGAGTAGCAGAAGTGGGGGACTCACGTGGAAAACAGTCTGGCTGCTTTTCCTTGACACAGCTGTGCTATGCTGTGGGTATCCATTAGGCTGTAATCACTGTGTACCCTCTCAAGCCTGAGGGCAACAGAAGCAAGGGCTGCAGAAGCAAAATGGCAGGCTGGCTTCTCCCTGACTTCTCTCTCTGGAAGCTCTGTTCCAGGGAAGTGCAGAACTACTAACAGCCGGAGAGCCCAGGCAGGGTGTGGCTCGGGTCCTAGGTCCTTAGGCCGTTCCCAGTGAGTAGTAGCAGGGTGGGGGACCCACATGGAAGGCAGTGTGACCACTTTTCCATAAGGCAGCTGCACTGTGCTGGGGGATCCATAGTAGTCCCTAATCACTGCACACTTTCCTGAGCCTGAGGGCAACAGGACTGAGAGTTGCAGAGCAACAAAAATGACTGCCTGCTTCTCCCTCTGAGAGCTTTGTCCCAGGGAAGTGCACGGAGCTCTTGGCCCAAAGACTTATATAGGGCTGGGGTGGCCTCACTAGCATCCAGGCCAGTGGTTCTTATTCTGCAAGTTGCCGGGCAGAGGCCTGCAGTCTGTCCCTGCTCAACCCCATGGATTTGGCCCCTTTCCTGGGTGTGTCTGAGAGAGCCTGGCCTCCTCCATTGCATGAGCTGCAGCTACTGGTTCCAGGCTTCCTAGGGATCCAAGGCTTCTGGAACTCCATGTGCGCCTGAGCAGCAGCCCTGCCAAGAGTCCTGGTAGCTCTCTGTGTTGATCTGAGCCTGGGGTGGGGTGGGGGGTGGGGTGGGGGTGGGGGTCAGGTCGTGGGGGTGGGGGGTGGGTGCAGGTAGGGGTGGGGGCTCACTGGATCTCCTGAGCCGGAGGATGCCATTCCTGGCGGGTGTCCTGTCTTACTCTTCTCTGTTCTCCTGTGGATTGTTTTGTTTCCTTGATGAATCCCATTTTGTCCCACCTGGATGTTCCAGTTGAAGAGCTAGTGTTTTTTTTTTTTTTTTTTGAGACAGAGTCTCGCTCACATGAGCTGAGATGCAGTGGCAGGATCTGTGCTTACAAGCTCCGCCTCTAGGTTATGCCATTCTCCTGCCTCCCAGCCTCCCGAGTAGCTGGGACCACAAGCGCCCGCTCCCGCCCTTGACTAGTTTTGTATTTTTAGTAGGAGGCGAGGGTTTCACCGTGTTAGCCAGGATGGTCTCGATCTCCCTGACCTGATCCAGCCCTCTCGGCCTCCCAAAGTGCTGGGATTACAGGCTTGAGCCACAGCGTGACAAAGAGCTAGTGTTTATTTGCCACTCTTTCATCTCTCTGTGAAAGTGGCGCAGACTAGCCACTTCTAGTCAGCCATTTTTCCACGCCTGGATGGACCATGTTTTTAATCCATTCTGCCAATTTTTCCTATTGATTTGAGAGTTTAATTCACTTACATTTAGAAGTAATTACTGATAAATAAAACCTCTGACATTTTTGTTTTTGTTTTGATAAATTTTATACCATTTCTGTCCCTCATCTCTTCATTAGTGCCTTCATTTGTTTTTGTTTTTGTTTTTTTAAATTGTATTATAGGGAATTTTGATTCCTTTCTCATTGCCTTTCATGTATATTTTAAAAATCTTTTCTTAGTGATTACCATGGGAATTATAATTCACATTCTCAATTTATAACAATGTAGTCTTAATTGATATAACCTTGTCCTCAGTAGCATATAAAAACTTTGCGCCTATATAGCTCTGTCATCTCCCCTCTTTATCTTGTTGTTCTCATCACAAATTACATCTTTCTACATTGTGTAATCTATAACTGATTTATTTTTTATGCATTTGTATTTTAAATCAAGTCTAGTCTTTTTAATGAAGTCTGGTGTCATTTTATTTGAACCTAAATGAACCCCTTTGACATTTGTTATATGGCAGACTTATTGGCAATAAACTTTGTCTCAACATTTGTTTACCTGGGTATGTCTTAATTCATCCTTCATTTATGAAATATTGTTTTTAGAATTCTTGCTTGACATGTTTTATTTTTCTTTTAACACCTTAAATATGTTATCTCACTGCTTTCTTGACTCCGTGGTTTGTGATGAGAAATTGGCTGTTGTTCTTATTGAGGATTCCTTGTATTCGATGATTCAATTCTCTTGCTGCTTTCAAGATTCCCCTTCTGTTTTTAGCTTTTGACAGTTTGATTATAATGTATTTCCTTGTGAAAATCTTTGAATGTATCTTACTTAAAGTCTGTTGAGTTTTTGGATGTGTAGATTCATGTATTTTATCAAATTTGTGTTGTTTTATTTCTTCAAATAATCATTCTATTTCTTTCTCTTTTGCGTTGCTGTTCTCATTATGCACATGTGTGTTGATTTTCTTGATAGACCCCCACTAGTCCCTTAGGATTTGTTCACCTTTGTTCATTTTTTTCTGCCTCTCAGACTGGATTATTTCAATTGTCTTGTCTTCAAATCTGCTGATTCTTTATTCTCCCTCTTAAAATATGATTTGAATCTCTAGTATTTTTTAAATTTTGGTTATTGTAAGCTTAATAATTTCACTTTGGTTCCTTTTTTATACTTTCTCTTTATTAAAATTCTCATTTTGTTCATATATTGCTTTGTTGGTTTCCTTTAGTTCTTCATTCATAGTTTCCATTAGCTCTTTGAGTGTATTTAATACAATTGACTTAAAGTCTTTGTGTAGTAAGTCCAATATCTGGTCTTCCTCAGGAATGATTTATTTTTTCCTTCGAATGGCTATACTTTTTTGTTTCTTTGCATACTCATTGTATTTCAAAAATTGCACATTTGACTTTTATAATGCAGTTATTAAGGTTGGTTGTTCTTTATTTCTGAAGGTTACAGTTTTTCTATTTTTCTATGCGAAGATTGTATTCACTGAACTTGTGTTCACTGAAGTGTCTAGTTCGATTAGCTTCCGTTTAGCTTGTATTTTCTGAGATTTTCTTAAGATCCAGGAGTTCAAAAGAACAAACACATACAAAACACCACTCCCAGTCTTCGAGTATTGGCTTTGTGCTGTGGCAAGGCTTTTAGTCTTAGCCAAGCCATTTGCAACTCTGACATAACCTTCACTTTCTGCTTGCCTTGAGCCTAGATATTAGCCAGAGGTGAAATCTTAGGGTCTTCTCAAGCCTTTCCTGAGCATGCATTCTGTCCTTAGCATTAAGTCCATTTTTAAATTCCCCAGTATATAGGAGGAATTTTGCATGCCTAAGTTTCCCAAATAAACTTTCTCCTCAGGTTTTCCTACCAAGATTTAGACAGTGTGCTGTATGTATAGGTCATAATCATTTGCTTCAGGTGGCTGTGGGTTTCTTATTCACCTTACAATGTTTTCCAGCAGTGCCCGCTGTTTTTCCACCCCGAGTGAGTTCTGAGTTAAGTACTTTTATATATGTGCTATATACTGTAGTATTTTCTGCTGTTTTATTTCTTTTTCTCAACAAGGCCAGTAGCATACTACTAGATTAATTTCACACAACCTCCTTTCTTTTCAAAGTCTCTGCATTACAGAATTAATATAAAAGGTACTTGGGATTTGAGAGTGACTCTTGCCCTATTCCAATAGCTTTCACCCATAGTGCAACCTTAGGAGTATCCCTATGTCCATCCTTTATCAGTGTAAAGGGAAACCTTTTCTTCTTTCAACTTCAACCATGATCCTAGATATTTTAATTATATTCTGCTTTCATTTTGGGAAATGGCGGTTGCGGTATATATTAACTTCCTGTGAATTCCATAACAAATTATCACAAACCAAGTGGCTGAAGACAATGGAGATTTATTCTCTCACAGTTCTGGAGGCCAGAAGTTTGAAACCAAGCTGTCAACATTTCTACATTCCCTCTGGAGACTCTAGAGGAGAAAATGTTCTTAGTCTGTTTTGGCATCTGTTGGTTTCTGGAAGTCCTTGGCATGTGGCTGCATCACTCCCATCTCTGTTTCCATGATCACAATGCCTCCTCTTTCTTCTCCTCTCTGTCTAATCTCCCTCTTCCTTACCCTTATAAGAAAACTTGTCATTGGATTTAGGGTTCACTTGGATAATTAAGGTGATAACCTCATCTCAAAATCCTTAATTACATTTACAAAGAACACTTTTTCCAAATAAGATAACATTCATAGGTTCCAGGGATTCAGATGTAGACATCTATTTTGGCAGGGAGGAGTCACCTTTTTACCCATGACAGGGGATTTAGGACAAGAGAAAAGACCTTCCCAGTGGATGGTTGTCAGGGTGTTGTATAAGCAAAATTAGTAGACATTTTTATGCCACCCAGGTTAACAGTCTTATGGGAAGTTCCAAGGAATGTTATGCTAAGTGACAATCCTTAGTTTTTTTAGTCAGTGTCTGAAAGCTGGAGGAATAAGGTGGTAATGGGGGAAAATCTCATTTGTATATAGTATGTATTGTCTTTATTTTAAAGGAGAAACGAACTTTAAATTGTGAGTGATTTGTCTATTTCCCTCTACTCATTTGTCATTAGGTTCACAAAGGTCTCTAATCATTGATTTTCTGAGTTTGAAGGTTCTATATCTTCTGGCTCACACTTCACATATTTTAGCATCTCTTGGAGTGGAGAAACTGAATATAGAGACAGACAATGGACAGTTTTTATATAAAAATAGATATCTGACCCATAACTTGCAACATCCAACCTAGAAAGCCAAAGCTTGAACTCTGAAGCAAACTGTTCACGAAATCAAACCACGGCCTCTTTGAGGTCAGCCTCAAACAGCTAGTACTTGGTTAACAACTGCCAGCTTCCTTACTTTTTGTCCCTACTTCTACCTTAAGACCAATTGGAGACAGCCATATATGCTTCTTTAATCAATCATGTAAGATGCCTTGCTTCTAGTTAGCCTGCATTCAACTTCCCCGTGCCAACAGCCTCCAATCAGGATGTATATAAAGCTTTTCCTTTTTTTATGCCATAAAGATTTCCCACTTCTTTGCCTTATTTTCAGTCTCTGCAAAATGCAAGTGATTGTGGCTAACTCCTTTGCTATAACAAACTGAATAAATAGTCTTTAATTGTTCTCATTTTGGTGGTTTTCATTTATTTCCACAGGAGGCATATGAAACTTTGGAAGGCTCTCTCACTCACTGAAATGGAGTTGTAGGGCTCTGTGAGGCTTCCCTGAATGCTGTCATCCTAGACTCTCACTTAGGCACTGCAACTCTGCAATTGTGTTGCAATGAGAGGCTCCCAGTCTTCTCCAGCTAGACTTTGGGAATGAGATACAATAGTCATTTCTGCTTTCTGGTCCTCCTAAAATTAGCTGAGAGATTTTTGAAGAGTCTATTCCTCCATCTCCCTGGGAGTTTTGGGTTTTGGGTTTTAACCATAATAAGGGCCAAGTTTTGGGATTTTTTTTTTTTTTTTTTTTTTTTTTTTGAGACGGGACTCTGTTGCCCACTCTGGAGTACAGTGGCAAGATCTTGGCTCACTACAACCTCTGCCTGCTGGGCTCAAGTGATCCTCCTGCCTCATTCTCCTGAGTAGCTGAGACTACAGCTGAGTGCCACCATGCCTGGCTATTTTGTGTGTGTGTGTATTTTTTTGTGTGGATGGGGTTTCGCCATGTTGTCCAAGCTGGTCTCTAACTCCTGGACTAAAGTGATCCACCTGCCTCGACTTCCCAAAGTGGTGAGATTACAGGCATGAGCCACCGTGCCCGGCTGGGACTTCTTTTTTAGGGACCCCTACTACTGACTCATTTTGTTGCTGCCTTCTCTCTTTTCAGATCCTCCCTTCTCTTCCTGTAACTCCATTGTCTAGGAAAGGCCTTTTATTTTGCGTCTGTAATGGATTGAAGACCTGACGTTATCACTAATTAGCTGTGTCATCTTGTGCAAATTACTAACTGGCAACTCATTTTCCTCCTCCATGTAGTGGGGTTAACAAATAGTACCTGCTTCATAAGGTTGTGAGGATTACATGAGGTAAATTCATATAAAAAACTTTAGTAAAGTGCCGGGCATATAGTAAATATTCAAAAGTGTTGGCTTTACTTTTAAAGTAGACAATAGTTCTAAACTTTTATAAGGGCTGTGATAGAAGTAGATAATTAATGTCATCTGGGTCATAAAGAAGAATGGAGTTATATTCTATTAGAGAAGGAAGATGTCAAAAAGTCATCCTAGCAAAGTTGTACTTCAAAGATTAATAATTACTGTCAAGCAGATGGTAGGAAGAAGCAGGACTGCAAGTGTCTGCAAAAAGGCAAGGAAATGCAAAGGTGATGCATGCAGGAAGCTACAAATAGTTAAGTCAGTTTTTAATGGTGGAGAAGGATGGATGTAACTGAGAGGTGGAAAAGGATGATCTGCAGATGCCTGTTTCAAAGAATGAGTATAGAGGCATATTGATCAATAGGTTTCAAAAATTACTGTTTAAGAAGTACCTGGAGCTACTCATTTAAAATTCAACTATCTTGGCCCCAGCTTTAGGGTTCTACACTCCAGATGATTCTAAGGAACGTGAGTTTCCTACACCAAATGCTGAGAAACTTTCTGTTGCAGGCTATGTAGACTTGATTAAACTTATTTTTAAAAAGACCCCTTTAATGCCATTGTTCTGAATCCTAGCTGCCCATTAGAATCATTAAGAATGTGATCCAGACATTACAGTTTTAAAAATTCCTTAGAAGATTCCAGTGTTCAGCCAAGGTTGAAAAGAACTAATCTAGCAGCAGTGTGGAGGGCAGACATCAGAATAGTAAAATTAGAAATAGGAGGTTAGTTAAGATATCATTGGCTGGGCGCGGTGGCTCAAGCCTGTAATCCCAGCACTTTGGGAGGCCGAGTCGGCCGGATCACGAGGTCAGGAGTTCGAGACCATCCTGGCTAACACGGTGAAACCCCGTCTCTACTAAAAAATAAAAAAAACTAGCCGGGCGAGGTGGCGGGCGCCTGTTGTCCCGGCTACTTGGGAGGCTGAGGCAGGAGAATGGCGTAAAAACCCGGGAGGCGGAGCTTGCAGTGAGCTGAGATCCGGCCACTGCACTCCACCCTGGGCGACACAGCGAGACTCCGTCTCAAAAAAAAAAAAAAAAAAAGATATCATTGCAGTAGTGCAGGCAAGAGTGATGAGGACATGAACAAAGACAACAGCTGGAGAAGTGGAGTGTAACTGAGATGTTGAGACTAACTCATCTAGGGCTTGGTGATTCGTTCCATATGGGGGTGAGGGAGTGGGTAATTACCAAGTTTCTGAGTTGGGATTTGAGTGGATGGACTTGCCATTCAACATAATAGAACAACTGGAGAAGAAACAGATTTGGAAGAAGACTATCATTTTACAGTGGAGGTGGGGGCAAGGGAGAGGTGACCTAAAATTATTGTTATTCTTTAGTATTGGTTCCCAGATTTCAGTGTACAAGAAAAATCACTTGAGATCTTGTTAAGAATATAGATTTTTACTCTGTTCTCTATTTTCTTTTTAGGAGGAGTTGGAATAAGGCCCCGTGATCTGTTTTTCCTTTCCTTTTTTTTTTTTTGAACAAATAGCCCCAGTATGATATTTAAAACTTAGTTAAGTGTACTAAGAAATAATTACCCTCCCTGTGTCCGTGTGTTCTCATTGTTCAACTCCCATTTATAAGTGAGAACATGCAGAATTTGGGGCCTGTCAGGAGAGGATGGCGGGGGTAGAGCATTAGGGAAAAGAGCTAATGCATGCTGGGCTTAATAGCTAGGTGATGAGTTGATAGGTGCAGCAAACCACCATGGCACACGTTTCCCTGTTTAACAAACCTGCATGTCCTGCACATGTACCCTGGAACTAAAAAATATATATATATATATTTTTTTTAAAAAGAAGCGCTTACAAAATAAAACTGAAAGCAAATTTAAAATTGTACTGAAAGTATATTTCATGCTTAAAAATGGAGAGTGATTCTTAAAAGTTTGATTATGATGGACAATTTACAATGTTTCTTACACAGCTATATAAAATATTCACAGTGTAATGAAATAATTTTAATGCACGATTGAAACAGGAAAGGCCCATGTATCAAAATGGTTATGTTAGTGAAAGAGTTCTGTTTTTATAGTTTTAAAAGTAACTGATATATATGGATGTATATGTGGATCCATATCAGTAAATGTCTCTTGTATCATAACTACCCATTCATTCCATCTTCAGGATTAATTCGTAATTAATTAATTTGTAATACTACTGCTAAAAATAATTAATTTGTAATATTACTGCTGATAATTTTTAATTATGAAGTTATTAAGTTCAAGTATCTAGGTTAAGTTTGCTAATTATCTTGCTGGACCTTTGCAAATCTCTGGCAGCTGAAAAGATGAAAAATTTCCCCAGAACACCAGTCATTTCATACTATAATGTATGGTGAAAACTACTGCATAAGTATCCCAAAATAAGTAGCATGATATATTTTTCTTTTATGATAGTCTTTTTTTATCAAAAGTACAAATTGTTTTATCTTCAGAGACATGATTAAGTTATTCTATAGATAGATAAATCTGAATCTCATACCCCCTAAATGTAATATTTCCCCATGTATATGACTTTAAGGTGTAAAAATAAAATTACAAAGGACATTTACTCTTACTCCACAATATTCTTGACCATTTAATATCTGAGGTGGTAGAGTCTTAAGGGTAGAAACCTTCATCCTCATTTATTGAAGTACTTTAAAACTGATAGAAACATCTATTAATTCATACTCTATTTTGTAAGTCTCTAAAATTCTAGTAACTTCTTCCTGTCTCTACTTCACCCAGATAGACAGAGGGATAGAGAAATAGAAAGATGCTAATCTGCTGGCTGGTCCCAATGTTTTTATATTTTTTTCATTTTCCCTGTCCATTATGTTATGGAACAGGAACAGCTTTTAATGGTGTCATTTTCTCTGATGAGTAAAAGTTAGATAACTTTCTTGTGAAATCATATATATATATACACACATATATGCCATATATAAATACATTAAATAGGTGTATCTGATATGTAATATATATTTTATTTTTCATCCTCCCATGGGTTTTATTTCTATATTTAGGCATAGTTTCTGATTGTGATTTGGAACATGTAGTATGTTTTCCTCAAATTAAAAAACCTGGCATCATGTTCATTTCCATATATATATATATGAAGAATTTCAGTGGGGTCAGAAAATCCCTAATGGGTTATAAATATTTACCAGATTGATTTCATACCACACTTGAAGTGGTAAGAACATTCTACTAACAGTTGAGGCAGTGTTTGCACTCCTCACTGCATTAATTTATGCTAATATCTATGGCAGCTTTGTGTAGGAAATGGACATGATACCAGGTTTTTAAGTTTGTGGAAACCATACTCCAAGTTCCAAAGTATAATCGTAGACTGTGCCTAAATATCGAGATAAAATCCACAGGATGGAAAAATAAAAGAAACTAAATACATAGGGGATTAATATTTACAAATATGTGAGTGGATAAAAGTGGTCAGTTCTCCCTATGTTCATTTGTGTGAACTGTAAGGTTTGTATCACCTGTTAATAGACTGTTTTTTCCATTGTCTTTTCCCCTGAAACACATACAACTGCTAAAGTAAAATTTTAATAGTTGGCTGTCTTTTAAACATATTTGTAACTACAATTTTAAAAATAAGTACAGCATGAATCTTAGGTAAAGGTTGAGGTTTCTGTGTTTTTACACAACAATCTTAAGCCATTTTGTCACATAAAGCCTCTAATGCTAGCAGGAGAAAACATATGTGAAAGCGATTTGAGAGGTACAAACCCCATTTTATTCAAGTGGGATTCCTGTGAAAGTCAATGGGCTTTTTGTTTAATGATTTGCAAATATTCCAGCCGTGCTTAGAAAACTGCCTGTTTCCAACAGACAGCAGAAAAAATTCTGAAGTTCCAAAATCCAGCATTTCTACCTTCTAAGCCTTCTTAGTTTCTGAGGTTGCAAAAGCATGTTGAATGTGACATGTCACATTTTTGTAGTAGTTTTTCAAAACCTTTTCAAAGGAAATCATTAAGAGAAGAACAGCCTAGACTAATTCTCTGTGTGATTCACAGACTGGCAGCATCAGCATTACTCCACTTTAAGTCTACAAATTCAGACTCACTGGGAGTAGGTCTTAGGTATCTGTTTTAACACGTCCTCTAGATGATTTTTTTTTTTTTTTTTTTGCTACAGTTTGGGAGTCATGGACCAATAGTTCCATCATGGTCTTTATTTATTACAAGTTATTCTCTCTTTGGACACTTAGTACTGTACCCAATAACATAAATCACAGTGTTAAAAACAACAGCAACTAGTCAAATGGTCCATAATTTTCTTTTTCTTTCTTTCTTTTTAAAATTTGTGTAAATTTATGGGGTACAAGTGCAGTTTTGTTGCATGAGTATATTGCAGAGTGGTGAAGTTGGGTCTTTTAGTGTGTCCATCAACTGAATAATGTACACTGTACTCATTAAGTAATTTCTCATTGCCCACACCCCTCCCACCCTCCCATTCCTCATAACTTTCTTTTTAAAAACAGCCTTTTGTTATCGTTGTTTCTTAATACCCAAGTGAAATCACTAATCTACCAGACCAGGTTTTATGCAAAAGCAATGCACTCTTTCCAGGCTGAGATCAAACCTCATTCCTGTTTGTAGTTATCATGGCATCTGGTACATAGCAATCATGTAGCGTGTTTGTCAACCATTTATAATCATGTCCACATCTTTCAGTTTTCATTCTTCTCTAAAAACTTTGCAGAATCAGGTTCTAAGTCATATAATCGTCCTTCTTAAACTGTACTATCCAATGTGATAACCACTAGTCATATGTGATTATTGTGCTTTTGAAAAGTCGCAGCCGGGCGCGGTGGCTCAAGCCTGTAATCCCAGCACTTTGGGAGGCCGAGGCGGGTGGATCACGAGGTCAGGAGATCGAGACCATCCTGGCTAACATGGTGAAACCCCGTCTCTACTAAAAATACAAAAAACTAGCCGGGCGTGGTGGCGGGCGCCTGTAGTCCCAGCTACTCGGAGGCTGAGGCGGGAGAATGGCGTGAACCCGGGAGGTGGAGCTTGCAGTGAGCCGAGATCGCGCCACCGCACTCCAGCCTGGGCGACAGAGCGAGACTCCGTCTCAAAAAAAAAAAAAAAAAAAAAAAGAAAAGTCGCTAGTCCAAAATGAGATGTGCCATATGCATGCAAATCATACTGGATTTTGAAGACTTAATGTGACAAAAGAATAAGTAACATTTTAAAAAAAATATTGACTACCTATTGCAATGACATTTTGTAAATTTTGTGTCAAAACTTTAGTATCTTTTTTTAAGTGGCAACTAAAAATTTTTTAATTTGATATGTGACTCACATTATATTTCTGTTGGGAGGCATTGTTCTATAATATTTCTTTTATCCCCGTCAAAATAATTCATCTAAACGTTAATTCATCTAAGAAATGTCTCATCTAGTTCATGTCCTTTGTAGGGACATAGATGCAGCTGGAAACTATCATTCTCAGCAAACTATCGCAAGAACAGAAAACCAAACACCGCATGTTCTCACTCACAGATGGGAATTGAACAATGAGAACACCTGGACATAGGAAGGGGAACATCACACACCAGGGCCTGTTGTGGGGTGGGGGGAGGGGGGAGGGATAGCATTAGGAGATATACCTAATGTAAATGACGAGTTAATGGGTGCAGCACACCAACATGGCACATGTATACATATGTAACAAACCTGCACGTTGTGCACATGTACCCTAGAACTTAAAGTATAATAAAAAAAAATAATAATAATAATAATTTGGGGAATTAAGACCTGGTGATAAATGAACTACGAGCCCCAAAGCACTCTGTAACCATATTCTTAATCAAGAAGATAATTTACCAAATGTTAATCTAAAGACGACATCTGAAATTTTGATTATGAGATAATGTTTATTTAAATTTACATATCAGAAATGCTGTGCCACTTCAATCTTAAATTCAGAAAATGTGGTTTCTTGGGAAAAACTAGTAATTAAAAACTGTTGTTTTTATATTAAAAAACGAAATGTCTCCTCTATGCAAATAAATTGCTTCTTAGAAATCAACAACGAGTTTGCCCTTCTTTTAGGTTGCCTTGTCTTCTTGGATGATTTTGGCCATTCACTCACTGACATTTTTGCTCTCTTGTACTAAACAGGATTTTTTACTTCTTACATTTGAAACATCTGCAAAATTATTGGAAGCCATTCAGATGTTTGAGCTCAGAATACTGAAACCTCCCGGATCATTCTGTTCTAAGAGCACAACCTAAGTGAGGGCAATAATCACTTTCTCTGTTCTTCCTTGCACCTCCTGTTATGCCCAGACCGTTTATTCCCTGAAGAAGACCACCAGAGTCCAGAGTCAAAGCTAAGCAGCAAGGATCTTTATTACAGGTTCGAACCTGGAACTCTCCCTCGCTCGCGAAATGAGACGGGCAGGAGAGCTCCCCCACTGAGCTCCGAGCAGTGTTATATAGTCTAAGAAAAGTGGGCATAGAGTTATTATGCAAATCAGATATATGATTGGCTAGTGTTTGAACAAGGTGATTTGGCTAACTATGATTGGTTCCCACCATTTCTGATATTTCGGTTCAACCTTTGAGGCAGGAGAGCAGGTTTATGGCAGCAAGAGTTTATCTTACTTAAACACGTCTTGTGACCTTGCCTCAGAACTTACAAAATCTCTGGTACGTGCAGAAAAACAGGTACTCACAGAACTTACGAAATCTCTGGTATGTGCAAAGATTAGAGAGCAGAACAAAGGGTGTAGTGGGGGGGGGCGGGTACACATCTATCTTTGTGTCCTTTCACTCCCACCTTTGGAAACTTAGAGTTGAATAATAGAAGGCAGAATAGGCTGATAATGTCTTAGCATAATCTTAAGTCTCCACTCCTACCCCCTATCCACGCCCCACTGGCTGAGGTTCTTGTCTTCCCACTCACCTCCCTAGAGCCTGACATGCTGGTGTAATAGACTTTAATGGAGCTCATTGTTTCCACTGAGTCTACTTTGCAGAAGCAACACAGGGTCAGCCTCTTCACTGCTGCTTCAGGCTCAACTCCCACTTATTGTTTATTGCAACACTATTCACAATAGTAAAGATATGGAATCATTCAAATGCCCATTAATGACAGACTGGACAAAGAAAATGTGGTGCATATACACCACAGAATACTATGCAGCCATAAAAAGGAATGAGATTATGTCTTTTGGACCTGGAAGCCATCATGATCAACAAAGTAACACAGGAAAATAAAACCAAACATCACATGCTCTCACTCATAAGTGGGAGCTGAATAATGAGAACACATGGACACAGGGAGGGGAACAACACAAACTGGGGCCTGTCAGTGGGCAGGGGGAGGTGAGCATCAGGACAAACAGCTAATGCATGTTGAGCTTAATACCTAGGTGATGGATTGATAGGTGCAGCAATACACCGTGACACACATTTACCTATGTAACAAACCTGCGTGTTCCGCATATGTATCCAAGAACTTAAAATAAAAATAAATAATAATAATAATAATAACAATAGCAATTCTGACTGGTGTGAGATGGAATCTCATTTTGAATTTGATTTGCACTTCTCTAATAATTAGTGCTATTGAACATTTTGTCATATGCTTGTTGGCTGGGTGTATGTATGCCTTCTTTTGAAAAGTGTCTGTGTCATTTGCCTGCTTTTTAATAGCGTTGTTTGTTTTATGCATGTTACTTTAAGTTCCTTACAGATTCTGGATATTAGACCTTTGTTGGATGCATAATTTGCTAATATTTTCTCCAATTTAATAGGTTGTCTGTTTACTCTGTTTATAGTTTCTTTTGCTGTGCAGAAGCTCTTTAGTTTATTTAAGTTCCATTTGTCAATTTGTGTTTCTGTTGAAATTGCTTTTGGCATCTTGGTCATAAAATCTTTGCCAGGTCCATTGTCCAGAATGGAATTTCCTAGGTTATCCCCCAGAATTTGTATAGTTTTAGGTTTTACATTTAAGTGTTTAATCCATCTTGAATTAATTTTTGTGTATGGTGTAAGGAAGGGCTCCAGTTTCAGTCTTCTGCAGATGGGTAACCAGTTATTCCAGCACCATTTATTCAATAGGGAGTCCTTTCCCAATTGCTTGTTTTTGTCAATTTTGTTGAAGATCAGATGGTTGTAGGTGGGTGACATTATTTCTGGAGTCTCTATTCTGTTCCATTAGCCTATGTGTCCTTTTTATTGTACCAATATCATGCTATTTTGGTTACTGTAGACTTTTAGTATTGTTTGAAGTTAGATAATGTGATGCCTCCAGCTTTGTTCTTTTAGCTTAGGGTTGCCTTGGCTATTTGGGCTCTTCTTTAGTTCCAAATGAATTTTAAAGTAGAGTTTTCTAATTCTGTAATGAAATTGGCAGTTTGATAGGAATAGCATTGACTTGGTAGTTTCATAGGAATAGCATCGAATGTGTAAATTGCCTTGAGAACTCTGGCCATTTTAACAATATTGATTCTCCCTACCTAAGAGCATGGAATGTTTTTCCATTTGTTTGTGCCATCTCTGATTTCATTAAGCAGTATTTTGTAATTCTTGTTGTAGAGGTTTTTCACCTCCTTGGTTAGCTATATTCTTAGGTATTTTATTCTTTTTGTGGCTATTTTGAACGGGATTGCATTCTTAATTTAGCTTTCAGCTTGGATGTTGTTGGTTTATAGGGATGCTACTGATTTTTGTACATTGATTTTGTGTCCTGAAACCTTGCTGAAGTTGTTTATCAGATAGATCAAGGAACTTTTGGGCAGAAACTACAGGGTTTTCTAGCTGTAGAATCATATTGTCTACAAACAGGGAAAATTTGCCTTCCACTCTTCCCAATTGGATGCCTTTTATTTCTGGCTCTTGCCTAATTACTCAGGCCAGGACTTCCAGAACAATGTTGACTAGGACCAGTGAGAGAGCGTATCCTTGTCTTGCTCCAATTTTCAATGGGAATGCTTCCAGGTTTTACCCATTCAGTACAATGCTGGCTATGGGTGTTTCATAGATGGTGCTTATTATTTTGAGGTATGTTCTTTCAATGTCTAGTTTGTTGAGGGTTTTTAACATGAATAAATATTGAATTTTATGGAAGACCTTTTCTGCATCGATTGAGATGATCATGTGGTTTTTACTTTTGGTTCTCTTTATATGGTGAATCACATTTATTAATTTGTGTATGTTGAATCAACCCTGCATTTTAGGGATCGTGGTGGATTCGCTTTTTGATATGCTGCTGGATTTCGTTTGCTATAATATTAACAGTATTTTGTTGATGACTTTTGCATCTATGTTCATCAAGGATATTGCCTTGAAATTTTCTTTTTTTGTTGTGTCTCTGCAAGGTTTTATATCAACATCACGCTGGCATCATGAGTTAGGGAGGAGTCCATCCTCCTCATTGTTTTTGAAATATTTTCAGTAGGAATGATATCAGCTCTTTTTTATGCATCTGGTAGAATTCAGCTGTTTTCATCTGGTCCTGGGCTTTTTTTGGTTGGTAGGGTTTTTATTACTGATTCAATTTCAGAACTTGTTATTGGTCTATTCAGGGATTCAATCTCTTCCTGGTTAAATCTCGGGAGGTTGTATGTTGCCAGGAATTTATTTCTTCTAAGTTTTCTGGCTTGTGTGCATAGAGGGATTCATAGTGGTCTCCGAGGGTGTTTTTTGTTTGTTTGTTTGTTTTCTATTTCTGGAGTATCATTGGTAATGTCCCCTTTGTCATTCTGATTGTGTTTCTCTCTCTCTCTCTCTTTTTTTAATTAGTCTAGCTAGCAGTCTAATTTCTTTCAAAGAACAAGCTCCTGGATTCATTGACCTTTTGTATGGTTTTTCTTCTCATTTTTCTTCAATTTAGCTCTGATTTTGGTTATTTATTTTGTCTTCTACTAGCCTTGTTTGCTCTTTCTCTCTTCTTCTTCTCTTCTTCTTCTTCTTCTTCTGCTTTTTTTTTTTTTTTTTTAAATAAGTTTCATTATGTTTCTGGTGTAGGATTGTGACATACTTCCTCATTTCACTGTGAGCCATTCCCTTGACTCTAAGCTAAATTAGTGCACTATTTCTTACAAGAGGATATCTTTGACAACCAAAAATAATTAGGTTGTTATTGCATACAAAATTATAACCTACTCTATAGTATGTTTGTGATAATAATTTGTAATGGTAAAACTATGAAAAAAGCCATATTGATAATTGTAGACAAAAATGTGAACTATATAGATATTTTGCTTATGCTTCCTACTCTACTTTGGCAGTTTGTATCTGGGTGTAAAATCATTCTAAAAATCGGATAAGACATTTGTGAGACTGGGAAAATACATTATAAAGAAGGTAGTAAAGATTTTTCTTCTTTTGTGTGTGTAAACGTTTTTTTCGTTTTTTTAATTATTCAAGTAATACGTGAATACATGCTCATTAGTACAAGAATTCAAACTGTATGTAAATATATACAGTAAAAAGTTAGTCCAGTTACCTCCTAACACTCTCCCTCCAGAGGAAGCTACTATTAAGAATTTGATTTGTATCCTTTTCTGCCAACATGGTTACACCTATTAAGGTAACTAAAAGGCAGAAAAAGTCAGTTTAACAAAGAAGTTAAGCATGCTTTCTTTGAAGGTGGGCTGCCTGGGTTAAAACCCAGACTCTGCTACTTAATATTGTGTGATATTGGTCATGTTATCTAACGTCTCTGTGCCTGGGTTTTCTCATAGGTAAAATGGGGATACTAAGAGCTTCACAGACATGTTATGAGGATGTCTTTAGCATGTGCGAAATATTTAGAATAGTGTCTGGCATATAGTGCACACAATTCATCATGGAATCATGATGCATATATTGTTTCACAGCTTGTATTCTATATACATAGGGGAAACGTAGTGTAGCCATTAAGAGCATGAATTCTGATTCTGAATCCAATTATCAGGTGCAAATCCTAGTTCTATCATTTACTAGCTTCATGACTGTCAGGAAGTATATAACCTTCCTTTGTCTTTGTTTCCTCTGTAAAATGGGGGTAAGAGCTTTAGCTCTAAATTAAGTAGTATATATAGGACATTTAGAATGACTGCCATGTAGTAATTACTCAGTAGATGCTTATTATTATGTCATTGAAAGCACTCAGTTTATTATTTAATGTTATAGATATATTACAATTAATTTAACAATTTGTAGTTTATGGTCATTTAGATTACTTCTGACTATTAATTGTTACAAAATATTCTGGTGTCCATATTTTAACTGAAAATGGAATTACCATTTGACCCAGTCGACCCACTGCTGTGTATCTATCAGAAGGAAAATAAATTGTTATATCAAAAGGACACCTGTACATTTGTGTTTATCACAGCACTATTCACAATAGAAAAGTCATGGAATCAATCCAAGTGTCCATCAATAGATGATTGGATAAAGAAAATGTGGTATATACACACAATAGAATACTACCCAGCCATAAAAAAAGAGTGAAATCATGTCTTTTGCATCAGCATGAATGGAGTTTGAGGCCATTATCCTAAGTGAAATAACTCAGAAAGAGAAAACAGAATACCACACGTTCCCACTTACAAGTGGGAGCTAAATGGGTATAAAGGAGCATACAGAGGAAAATAATAGACACTGGAGACTACAGAAGGGGGCCAGGTTGGGAGGGGTGTGAGGGTTGAAAAATTACCTGTTGGGTACAATGTTCACTTTTCAGCTGATGCGTATGCTAGAAGCCTAAACTCCACCACTGCACAATATATCCATGTAACAAACCTGCACATGTACCCCATGAATCTATAAATATTTTTTAAAAATTAAAATAACTTTGTATCTACCTTAACGTGTATGAAAAAAAGCTAGTGCTATTAACATTTTCCCATTATCATTGTCACTGAAAACTTGAATAAACACTTTCAAGATCCTCTTTTGGATCATTACCACACTGTACACGTGATCAATCCACGTCATTTTCTTATTAGTTTGGTTCAGTCCCAGGGTGTGAGTGGAAAGCAGAACAATTTGTGTGGTTAAAGCTTTATTTCTGAAGAGTAAATGAAATATGAAAACTACATGAGCCAAACAGGATTTCTTCTGTGTTTGCACTGTTGGAGTCTCAGAAAAACAAATCTTTAGGTATCCTGATATTTGAAAAAGGTAAGTCTAAAATCTTACATATTTTAGTTCCTTTTTTATTTTCTTCACAGTAGGCTTTAAATATGAATATAAGTGCATTTCTTGGAAACAGTTACAACAAAGAGTGTTGTCTTATAAGAGGAAAATTGTATCTTGAATCAAGTCTGCTTTTTTCTTTCATGCTTTTATAGTGTTTATAGAGAAAATTGGAAGTCTAAAGATTGCCAGTTGCACTAAAGAGCCACACAAAAGTCTGCAATAAGTGCTAAGTAAGATTTTAATACAAAAGAAGAGAGGAGAAGAAAGTGAGGAGGAGTTGAGGGAGGGAAAGGGAAAGAAAAAGAAAAAAGATTGGTAATGAAATTGACAAACGTATTTACATTTACATTATTTTTTAAATTGACAGAGAACATTGTATGCTTTTATTATGTACAACATTTTGGAGTGGTTAAATCTAGCTGATTAACAAATGCATTATCTCACATAGCTCTCACCACAGAAATGATAACTATTCATCTACATTATTCAAAAAGTAAAGTGGCTATATTTATGTTTTCAATCAACAAATTTGCATGAGTCCAAACTATATATAAATTTCCACATCTTATATATGTTCTAAGGTATAGTAATTCATTTCAATCTGTGACTCAAATGACATTAATTAAAAGGATAGTTAAAACCAATTCCTTGACAGCAACCTTCATTTTAACTAGACTCTTTGAAGATAGAAAATTTATCATTTCTAAATAAACCCTTAGACATAGTTGAATATAATAATTATACATTTGTATGTTTGTACTTCTAACACTTTCATGTGCACCGTATAATATTATACTGACAATAATCCTGTGAAGAGTCATTAAATGATGTGCAGTATCATCATTTAATTGCTGAAAAATTTGAGACCGCAAAATGTTAAATAAATTGGCTTATGTTAAAAGTTCATGGCAGAACAGGAACCCAGGTTTCCTTATTCCTGGTCCTATTTCCTATCTTTTGAGCAACACTGCCTCCCTAAATTACTTTTGTTTCACGTAGGAGATAAATCGTTATTTTGACATTTTAAATGTACATTGCCTTAATGAGTTATTTTATATTACAGGAATATACTAGGCACTTACTTTGTAAAACTTGTCTAACAAAATGCTTGGAGAAGCTTTCTTAATTGATCTTCTATACAAAGAACAGAAATATGCAAAATTTTGCAAACCATTTATGTGTAAGAAGACTGAAAAGGAAACTTGGAAAAAGAAGATTTTAGATAGAGAAGAAAATTCACTTTCCTCTACTGAGATGGAAAATCAAGAAACAGCTAGGAAAGAAAGTGTAACAGAGCAAAATGATGATACAGATCAAATAAAATCTGTGGATGAAACAACCGTAGCAAAATGCAAAGGTATACCTCTTCCAGGAAATGTGTCAGTTGCATTGCCCATTTCAAAGAGAGAACAACATGATCAAAGACAACCAGATTTATGTAGATCATGGTTGTGTATGAGTATTTGCCACAATTATCCTGACCTACAGATTGGAGGTGACGACATGAAGAACATATGTGATTCAGACTGCTTTATGGAACACACACATAATGATGTTTTTAATGGTCCCCTTTTATTTTCAGTTGGTATGCCACTGGGTCATTCTCCTGTCATTGGGCCTCTAGAGACATTACCTACCTCAAAATTATTGAACAGGGATGAAAGCCAAGAAAAAAGTATGTTGTTTCAAAAACAGCCCCTCTCTAATTCTATGCTTAATACTTATATGGAAAGAAAGGTGGACGAGCTCTACAAACAATTATTGGAAGAAAATCTCACCAGATGCCACTCTATAACCAATCTTATGGCTTCCAATTTGCTAATGAATAATGTAAATTACACCAGCCTTCAAATCTCTCAAGAGCAGAACGTTGAATTATGGAAAGATCAGGAAGCTATCCTACACTCTCTACCACTATGTAATCTCTGTAACAGTTCTCATGGAAAGAGTTCTGAATTCAGTACTCCTAACTTACAAATATCAAACCAGACAGTTAGGGAACTTCTATGACATCTACAGTAGAAACCAAATGTAGGTTGTTTGGACATACTTAAGGGACTGCAATAACAAGAGTTTTCTCTGGCTTATCATGTCACATCTAGCCTTCTTTGAGGTGTGGCTATTATAGTTTTTGAGAAATGATTTGTCCCATGGTACATCTGAATTCTTGTAGGAGACAACTATAGTAACTACATTTTTGAGTGCATGTTCTTAAAGTGTTGATATTTTAATTGTTGCCAGATTAAACTCTGTATGTGTTTACCTATTTAATTTTCACTGGCACCCCAAATCAATTACCTCAGTGTCACACAGCTTTATTTACAACAAAAATGGGATGAGGAGTGGATTATTGCTCTAAGATACTGAGGACAACTAGAAGGTATATCAGAGAGGGACATTTATTTCCCCACAAAATTGCATTGATACTGACAATCAAAATAGTCTAGGGGAAATAATGATATGTAGTTATGGATATGGGTATGTATATCTGGATATCTATATGTGGATATCTATATATCAAGATTGAGTATGGGGACATATAAAAGGAAATACTTTAAACAAAAGTCAAATTTAAATGATATTTGAAAGAAACATGGAAGGGGGGCTTAAGGAAAAATGGAAAATTCCTAAGTACCATTTGTATTGAAACTTGGTGCTTTGGAACTTACCTGGAACGAGCATTAACTGTTTTATATGACTGTTATCCCTGGTTGTTTTTAGGGATGGGAGGAAACAAAACATACAGGTAGAGTGAAGAAAGCAGAGTACCACCATTTAGAAATAAAAAGGCTCTCAGCAACTTATTACACAACAGATTATCCTCAGTCATGATCCTGGTTTAGAGTGAAAGGCAGCAGTGTATTATGGAAATTTTCGGATCTAAATTAAATACATTGACAAAATATATCTAAAGTAACAGTATAATTTATTGCAGACTTGGAAAAAAGCTTCCACCCTTTTAATAGAAATAGGAAGATGATCGGCATGCACTTGTGTGTTGTAAAATAAAATGGTGTTAATTTCTGTTATGGAATGCTTATGATTGTGTTATGCATTAATAAGATTTGTGCATTGACAATCACATATTCCCTTCCAATTTTTTCTTGGGTCTTTGATTAACTCTTGTAGAATGAGTCACCATAATGCCCTAACAGCTTGTTCTTTATGATCACACAATACTTAGTTTATTTTCACCCTCTTCAAATGTATGCGAACTAATAATAAGTACCCCTGATTTGTCTTCTGTTTTTCTCTTTATTGCTCCCTTCCGCACAATCCTCTACCATAACTGTCCCAATCAATTTTTATCATTCAGACATTTGATTCTGAAGAGACAATGAGTAAGAGTTTTGGAAAAACTAACTCAGTATCTTTAGATACTGAAAAACAGTTGTATGTATATTGTCTTTTATGCTGTTAAATTTCAGCATTTTAATAGAAGAGTTACTAAAATTATGAAATACTAATGTCAAAATTTACAAAAGTGAATTCAATGTCATGGGACAGTATTACTAGTGTGAATGGTTTTCTTAGGTACAGCAATATGTATTAATACTTTATGAAGCAGTTATATTCATAAAGTGTTGAAATTACATAGTATCTTATAAAAAGCCACAGTATTTAGTATTTATCAAATTTATAATTATATTTAATTACACTCTCATATTTAAAATTTCCCCCTCTTTATCTGTGTCATCAAAATATTTATCATCTAAAGATACTCACTTATGGTTAAAATGGTTTAAAAATATAATGCAATTCTTAAGTAAGGAAGGATGATGAATTTGGTGTTATGTGTTTTTTTTTTTTTTTTTTTGAGACGGAGTCTCGCTCTGTTGCCCGGGCTGGAGTGCAGTGGCCGGATCTCAGTTCACTGCAAGCTCCACCTCCCGGGTTTACGCCATTCTCCTGCCTCAGCCTCCCAAGTAACTGGGACTACAGGCGCCCGCCACCTCGCCTGGCTAGTGTTTTGTATTTTTTAGTAGAGACGGGGTTTCACCGGGTTAGCCAGGATGGTCTCGATCTCCTGACCTCGTGATCCGCCTGTCTCGGCCTCCCAAAGTGCTGGGATTACAGGCTTGAGCCACCGCGCCCGGCCTGGTGTTATGTTTTATCCTGACCTCATACCTACCGACTTTAGTGCTGGAATGAAATATGCATATGACGTTGTGATTTATCACAGTTTGGCTTTAAGTAGTCATTCTTCATTCTGTTTTTCACCATGGGTATTATTCATATGACCACAATGTTCCCTTTCAAAACATTTTTTGAAACGTATGGAATAATAAATTTCTTTTTGTCTCACATTTGCAGAAGTTGAAAATATTAGTTTTGTGCTTCTATGAATATATGAAATGTAAATGATTCATTCGTTGGGGAGGATCATCATGTTTTCTGGTAGGAAAAAAAGTCGAGGAGGTTATGAAAGATGTTGAATACAATGTTGTTGCTTATATTGAGTTTAATTTACACCCCGTCTTTGGATTTCAGGTCACTATTGTGGGTCCCAAAGTAGATTTGACAAAGTCTAAGGTAGTTTTCTGTCAGGAGTGTCCTTTAAACATCACACCTATTTAAAAGATACAGTCTATACTGTACTCCTGGAATTTTCAGGCTCATTTTGTCTCATAGGTTAGTCCTCAAAAGAAGCCAGTCTCCCTGAGGTTATTAAGACTTGATCTGACACTGTGATGGTCCATTCAAGGTTTTAAGCAGAGTTTCTGGGTCTTACTAAAACTTGTTTTTGGAAATGGAGAAACAAAGTAAATAGTTCCTGCTTGAGGGATGGAAATATCAAATACCATGAATTTATTTTCCTGTCAAAAAATTAAAGAAATATTTTCATAAAAAATTTATGGCCAGGCGCGGTGGCTCAAGCCTGTAATCCCAGCACTTTGGGAGGCTGAGGCGGGTGGATCACGAGGTCAGGAGATCGAGACTATCCTGGCTAACATGGTGAAACCCCGTCTCTACTAAAAATACAAAAAACTAGCCGGGCGTGGTGGCGGGCGCCTGTAGTCTCAGCTACTTGGGAGGCTGAGGCGGGAGAATGGCGTGAACCCGGGAGGCGGAGCTTGCAGTGAGGAGATCAGGCCACTGCACTCCAGCCTGGGAGACACAGCGAGACTCCGTCTCAAAAAAAAAAAAAAAAAAAAAAAAAAAAAATTTTACTTTTAAGAGGTAAATGGCTAACTTAGCATTATTACATGATGTATGCGTGGATGAAAGGTGGAGAGGTGACTTGATGTGAATTAGTGTGTAGGATAAACTGGAATAATGTGTAGTTAAAGGAATGATTTTTTCTAGCCAACGAAGAAAGAAATCAACAAATTAATATCAACAGATATCCATTAAATCAAATTAAGTGTGGTTTAATGTTTTCATAACTAGTCATTTGCATGGAAATTTAGCCAATCAACTATGTATGTGTGAAAATCCATGAAAAATGAAATAGTAATTCAAAAGCAAAATAGTTATCACAGTGTTAAAATTAAGCTAGGTGTCCTTTTATTCCCCAGGGGCAATTTGGAGCTTTTGCTCCCCAATTGCATTGTTATGTTCTTTTCCTCAAGGTCTAGTAAATTTGTGAAAATGGCCTTATTATTACACATTGGTTCAGTATTTGTTAGGGTATAAATATACACCATAACTTGGAGTCTTACATTTAAGATCATATCTGTAAAGCAATGTGAAACAAATTAAGGTATATTGACTGCAACTTAAAAAATACTGAATCATTGTTATGGGAAGCTGTCTTTGAATTGTTCTGCTATTTCTATTTAAAGCTGAGAAACTTGTAGCTTACGGAATTTCTCAATAGTTCTGGTTCTATTTCCCCAAATGAGTGGTGGCAGTTTACTATGAGAAAAATAAATTGTGAAAGACCTTGGTTTTGTCTGAAAGTGACCAAAGTCTTTTCCTGAATATACTATTTATCTTTGTGTGTGTGTGTGTGTGTGAGATGAACTCTGTCTCCCAGGCTGAAGTTAAGTGGTGCGATCTTGGCTCACTGCAACCTCCACTTCCCGGGTTCAAGCAATTCTTGTCACTGCAACCTCCACTTCCCGGGTTCAAGCAATTCTTGTCTCTCAGTCTCCTGAGTAGCTGGGATTACAGGCACCTGCCACCATGCCTGGCTTTTCTTTTTTCTTTTGTTTTCCTTTCTTTTCTTTCTTTCTTTTTCTTTCCTTTTTTATTTATTTTTTGGAGAGAAAGGGTTTCATCATGTTGGCCAGGCTGGTCTCAAACTCCTGGCCTCAAGTGATCCACCCGCCTCAGCCTCCCAAAGTGCTGGGATTACAGGCGTTAACCACCACTCCCAGCTATGTATCCTAATAATTGTAAACTGAACCCACTTCTGCTAAATAGATTTTGAATAGAATTGAAAAAGTTTAACAACTCAGGATCCCAGGGACTTGTGTGGGTCTACCTCTTTCATTTAAGTGTTCAACTTTACTTTAGGGAAGTCATGTAATTGTATAACATCCTTGTAGTCTTCTGCTTAAGAGAAGCTTAGAAATTCATATTATAAGGATTTTAGTGGTATGGGACCGGCTTGTGTCTGTAGCAGATCTCCAAGGCCAGTTGAAAACCAAAAAAGAATTTTCAGATCTTTCTGTCTTTCATGTAGAAATATCTCCAGAGGCTGACTCTCTTTTCAGACTCAGCCCGCCTGCACCCAGGTGAAATAAACAGCCATGTTGCTCACACAAAGCCTGTTTGGTGGTCTCTTCACACGGATGCGCGTGACATTTTGGTGCCGTAACTTGGATCAGGGGACCTCCCTTGGGAGATCAATCCCCTGTCCTCCTGCTCTTTGCTCTGTGAGAAAGATCCACCTATGACCTCTGGTCCTCAGACCCAACAGGCCAAGGAATATCTCACCAATTTTAAATCGGGTAAGCGGCCCCTTTTTTACTCTCTTCTTCAACCTCTCTCACTATCTCTTAACCTCTTTCTCCTTTCAATCTTGGCACCACCCTTGAATCTCTCCCTTCTCTTAATTTCAATTCCTTTCATTTTCTGGTAGAGACAAAGGAGACACGTTTTATCCGTGGACCCAAAATGCCGGCGCCGGTCACAGACTGGGGAAGGCAGCCTTCCCTTGGTGTTTAATCATTGCAGGGATGCCTCTCTGATTACTCACCCACGTTTCAGGGTTGTCTGACCACGCTGCAGGGACGCCTGCCTTGGTCCTTCACCCTAAGCGGCAAGTCCCACTTTTCTGGGGGACGGGCAAGCACCCCAACCCCTACCCTCCCTGTCTCTACCCCTTCTCTGCTTTTCTGGGGGAGGGGCAAGCACCCCGACCCCTTCTCTCCCTGTTTCTACCCTTTCTTGCTTTTCTGGGGGAGGGACAAGCACCCTAATCCCTTCTCTCCTTGTTTCTATCCCTTCTCTGCTTTTCTGGGGGAGGGGCAAGAACCCCGACCTCTTATTTTTGTGCCCCCTCTTATTTTTGCACCCTGACCTCTTATTTTTGTGCCCCAATACCTTAGTTCCACACCCCGACCCCTTTCCCACTTTTCTGGAGGACAAGAACCCCTGAACTCCTTCTCTGTGTCTCTACTCTCTCTTTTATCTGGGCTTGCCTCCTTCACCATGGGCAACCTTCCACCCTCCATTCTTCCTTGTTCTCCGTAACCTGTGTTCTCAAGAACTTAAAACCTCTTCAACTCACACCTGATCTAAAACCTAAATGCCTTATTTTCTTCTACAACGCTGCTTAACCCCAATACAAACTTGACAGTAGTTCCAAATAGCCAGAAAATGGCACTTTTGATTTTTCCATCCTACAAGATCTAAATAATTCTTGTCATAAAATGGGCAAACGGTCTGAGATGCCTGACATCCAGGCATTCTTTTACACATTGGTCCCTCCCTAGTCTCTGTTCCCAATGCAACTCATCCCAAATCTTCCTTTTTTCCCTCCTGCCTGTCCCCTCAGTCCCAACCCCAAGCATCGCTGAGTCTTTCTAATCTTCCTTTTCTACAGACCCATCCGACCTCTCCCCTCCTCGCCAGGCTGAGCTAGGTCTCAATTTTTCCTCAGCCTCCGCTCCCCCACCCTATCATCCTTTTATCACCTCCCCTCCTCACACCTGGTCTGGCTTACAGTTTTTGGCTTACAGTTTCCTTCCACGACTAACCGTCCCCCACCTGCCCAGAAATTTCCTCTTAAAAAAGTGGCTAGAGCGAAATGCATAGTCAAGGTTAATGTTCCTTTTTCTTTATCCGACCTCTTCCAAATCAGTTAGCATTTAGGCTCTTTTTCATCAAATATAAAAAACCCAGCCCAGTTCATGGCCCGTTTAGCAGTAACCCTGAGACACTTTTCAGCCCTAGACCCTGAAAGGTCAGAAGGCTGCCTTATTCTTAATATGCATTTTATTTTATTACCCAATATGCTCCTGACATTAAATAAAACTCCAAAAGTTAAATTCTGGCCCTCAAACCCCACAACAGGACTTAATGAACCTTGTCTTTAAGGTGTACAATAATAGAGGCAGCCAAGTAGCAACTTATTTCTGAATTGCAATTCCTTGCCTCCACTGTGAGACAAACCTCAGCCACATCTCCAGCACACAACTCCAAACGCCTGAACCTCAGCTGCCAGAGGTTCCTCTAGAACCTCCTCCCTCAGGAGCTTGCTGCAAGTGCCGGAAAGCTGGCCACTGGGCCAAGGAATGCCCGCAGCCCGGGATTCCTCCTAAGCTGTGTCCCATCTGAGCGGGACCCCACTGGAAATTGGACTGTCCAACTTGCCAGGCAGCCACTCCCAGAGCCCCTGGAGCTCTGGCTCAAGGCTCTCTGACTGACTCCTTCCCAGATCTTCTCGGCTTAGCGGCTGAAGACTGACGCTGCCCCATCGCCTCAGAAGCATCCTGGACCATCACAGATGCTTTGGGTAACTCTTACAGTGGAGGGTAAGTCTGTCCCCTTCTTAATCAATACGGAGGCTACTCACTCCACATTACCTTCTTTTCAAGGTCCTGTTTCCCTTGCCTCCAAAACTGTTGTGGGTGTTGACGGCCAGGCTTCTAAACCTCTTAAAACTCCCCAACTCTGGTGCCAACTTGGACAACATTCTTTTATGCACTCCTTTTTAGTTATCCCCACCTGCCCAGTTCCCTTATTAGGCTGAGACATTTTAACTAAATTATCTGCTTCCCTGACTATTCCTAGGCTACAGCCACACCTCATTGCTGCCTTTTCCCCCAGTTCAAAGTCACCTTCACATCCTCCCCTCGTATCCCCCCACCTTAACCCACAAGTATAAGATATTTCTACTCCCTCCTTGGCAACTGATCATGCACCCTTTACCATCTCATTAAACCCAATCACCCTTACCCCACTCAACGCCAATATCCCATCCTGCAGCACGCTTTGAAAGGATTAAAGCCTGTTATCGCTTGCCTGCTACAACATGGCCTTTTAAAGTCTGTAAACTCCTCTTACAATTCCCCCATTTCACCTGTCCTAAAACCAGACAAGCCTTGCAGGTTAATTAAAGATCTCTACGTCTTATCAACCAAATTGTCTTGCCTCTGCATCTCAAACATACTTTCTTTACTATTCCTTTACACCCTTCATCCCAGCCTCTCTTCGCTTTTACTTGGACTGACCCTAACACCCATCAGGCTCAGCAAATTATCTAGGCTGTACTGCTGCAAGGCTTCACAGATAGCCCCCATTACTTCAGTCAAGCCCAAATTTCTTCCTCATCTGTTATCTATCTCGGCATAATTCTCATAAATACACACTTACTCTCCCTGCTGATCGTGTCTGGCTAATCTCCCAAACCCCAATCCCTTCTACAAAACAACAACTCCTTTCCTTCCTAGGCATGGTTAGTGCGGACAGAATTCTTACACAAGAGCCGGGACCGTGTACTGTAGCCTTTCTGTCCAAACAACTTGACCTTACCATTTTAGCCTAGCCCTCATGTCTGCGTGCAGTGGTTGCCACTACTTTAATACTATTAGAGGCCCTAAAAATCACAAACTATGCTCAACTCTCTACAGTTCTCATAACTTCCAAAATCTATTTTCTCCTCCCAACCATCGCTCAGGGCAATGCTTATGCTGATAAGTTACCTAAAAAAGCAGCTAGCTTCCAACTTCTATTCCTCAGGGCAGTTTTCCTCCTTCATGTTGGCCACTCCCACCTACTCCCCTCGCTGAAACTTCCACCTATCAATCTCTTCCCACACAAGGCAAATGGTTCTTAGACCAAGGAAAATATCTCCTTCCAGTCTCACAGGCCCATTCTATTCTGTCGTCATTTCATAACCTCTTCCATGTAGGTTACAAGCCACAAGCCTGTCTCTCAGAATCTCTCATTTCCTTTCCATCATGGAAATCTATCCTCAAGGAGATCACTTCTCAGTGTTCCATCTGCTATTCTACTACCCCTCAGGGATTGTTCAGGCCCCCTCCCTTTCCTACACATCAAGCTCCAGGATTTGCCCCTGCCCAGGACTGGCAAATTGACTTTACTCACATGCCCCGAGTCAGAAAACTAAAATACCTCTTAGTCTAGATAGACACTTTCACTGGATAAGTAGAGGCCTTTCCCACAGGGTCTGAGAAGGCCACTATGGTCATTTCTTCCCTTCTGTCAGACATAATTCCTTGATTTGGCCAGTTTTGCCTCACACAGGGTCTCTTCTTCCTCTGTGGATCCTCTACCTACATGTGTCTACCTGCTAATTGGACAGGCACATGCACACTAGTTTTCCTTACTCCCAAAATTCAATTTGCAAATGGGACCAAAGAGCTCCTGTTCCCTTCATGACACCGACACGACAAAAAAGAGTTATTCCACTAATTCCCTTGCTGGTCAATTTAGGACTTTCTGCCTCCACTATTGCTCTCGGTATTAGAATAGCAGGATTTTAACCTCTGTCATGACCTTCCGTAGCCTGTCTAATGACTTCTCTGCTACCATCACAGACATATCGCAAACTTTATCAGTCTTTTATCTGCCCAAGTTGACTCTTCAGCTGCAGTTGTCCTCCAAAACCGCCGAGGCCTTGAGTTACTCACTGCTGAAAAAGGAGGACTCTGTATATTCTTAAATGAAGAGTATTGTTTTTACCTAAATCAATCTGGCCTGGTATATGACAACATAAAAAACTCAAGGATAGAGCCCAAAAACTTGCCAACCAAGCAAGTAATTACGCTGAACCCCCTTGGGCACGCTCTAATTGGGCATCCTGGGCCCTCCCAATTCTTAGTCCTTTAATACCCGTTTTTCTCCTTGTTTTATTCGGACCTTGTATCTTCCGTTTAGTTTCTCAATTCATCCAAAACAGTATCCAGGCCATCGCCAATCATTCTATACGACAAATGTTTCTTCTAACGACCCCACAATATCACCCCTTACCACAAAATCTTCCTTCAGCTTAATCTCTCCCACTCTAGGTTCCCATGCCGCCCCTAATCCCACTTGAAGCAGCCCTGAGAAACACCGCCCATTCTCTCTCCGTACCACCCCAAAAAAATTTTTGCCGCCCCAATACTTCACACTACTTTGTTTTATTTTTCTTATTAATATAAGAAGGCAGGAATATCAGGCCTCTGAGCCCAAGCCAAGCCATTGCATCCCCTGTGACTTGGATGTACAAGCCCAGATGGCCTGAAGTAACTGAAGAATCACAAAAGAAGTGCAAATGCCCTGCCTCGCCTTAACCGATGACATTCCACCACAAAAGAAGTGAAAATGGCCGGTCTTTGCCTTAAGCAATGACATTATCTTGTGAAATTCCTTTTCCTGACTCATCCTGGCTCAAAAAGCTCCCCCCCTGAGCACCTTGTAACCCCCACTCCTGCCCGCCAGAGAACAACCCCCCTTTGACTGTAATTTTCCTTTAGCTACCCAAATCCTATAAAACGGCCCCACCCTTATCTCCCTTCGCTGACTCTCTTTTCGGACTCAGCCCGCCTGCACCCAGGTGAAATAAACAGCCATGTTGCTCACAAAAAAAAAAAAAGAAAAAAATAAAAAAA
Source organism: Papio anubis (assembly GCF_008728515.1). Taxonomy (NCBI): domain Eukaryota; kingdom Metazoa; phylum Chordata; class Mammalia; order Primates; family Cercopithecidae; genus Papio; species Papio anubis. The sequence goes on along the minus strand of NC_044996.1, from coordinate 71,037,828 downwards.
AATAAAATAAAATTCTTCAGAACACTCCATGTATTAAGAAAAATTGATTGGCTCTTCATGTATTAAACAAATATTTACTGAGCACTGTGATAGGTAATAGGAATAAATGGCGAACAAAAATGATGCAATTCCTGTTTTTCACTGAGCTTATAGTATAGATGATGTAAAAGCAGAGAGCAATAGTAAATCATCACAATCTAACATTAGGGATATGAGAAGTACAAGCATGCAGCTCTAGATCATTCCACACTGGTAGTTCTGTCTGCTTGTTCTGTTCATAATCTAGTCTGAATCTTGTATCCAGGACTATTTTGTTGGTGTACACCAGTGTGGCTCTAATGGCCATTAAACAAGTTGAACTCTTTCCATAGCAGCTGATATGAAGCTGCTGCCCCAACCCTCCAAATCCTCCCATCATGAGAATCTTGGCAACTCTGGCTTCTCCCTCTGATCCTTTGTATCTTCTCATGATCCAGCATCTACACAGGCAAACATGGAGCCTCTAGTACTCAGCTCCAATACTACCTGTGGTACTTCCTGTCCCTATGAGTTGTTAAATATTTCGAGTCTCATTTCTGCTTGTCTGTACTTCATTATTGAGATACCCGTTTCAAAATCCTGCTCAATATCACTAGTATCCCTAGGCTTGGGCCCCACTTTTTTCATACAGTTTCTAAGTAAATGAAGACCTATTCCGGAACCTCAAACTTTGACTGGCTTTCCTCACTTTTACTCACCTTTCTTGATTCTCTTTTGCTTTGTTTTCAATCTTTATTGCTGTGTGCTTCTTTAAGGCCACTTGCTTCTTGATATACTGTACAAATGCAGGTTGACATGGAATTATTTATTGCCTGACACCTGTTGACCAAATTGAGATACTAAGTGATCTGAGAGGACCACATTTTGGATACTGGATATTGATTATCCTGAGCATTTATTTCTGATTTATATATCATCTAAAACTTAAAAGCTACTGATAGTGCATTGTGCTTCATAAAAGAAGGTATTTCTGTTTCAAACACTTATACTTTAAGGCTCAACTATAAAAAAGTGTCCATGCCCTGAAAAAACCTGTCTATGTGAAGTTTTCTAAATGAGCTTTGCCCATGAACTGACAATATTATTACCTATTAAATGCCTGTCTGTTTAGCAGGGAGTGTGCTGCTATTATTCATTGTCATTCAATGATAATAACAGTTATCATTTGGAATATCTATTATGTGGTATGCACTCTACTAGGAGCTTTATTCACATTATCTCAATTATTTCAACAACCTTATTATATTATTACCCCTATTTTAGACAGGAAGAAATTAAAATTGAGAAAAGTTAAAAATTTGTCCAAGATTATGCAGCTCATCAGAATCAGTATTCAAATGAAGATATTTTGACATCAGAACCTCTGCTGTTAACTAGGGTTGCCAGATCTATCAAATAAAAATACAGGATACTCGGTTAAATTTGAATTTCAGATAATCAACAAATTACATTTTAGTATAAAGTATGTCCTCATGCAATATTTGGGACACACTAATACTAAAACATTATTTCATTATTAATCTGAAGTCCAAACTTAACTGGGCATCCTCGTAACCCTACCTTAAAAACTACCCTATACTTTTCCCGGGGTTATTTAAAAAAACAAAACAAAACAAAACAAAACAAAACAAAACCAGAGAGAATGTGGAAGATAAAAAGGGAGTAGTTGAGTAGAACCTGAAGGCAGTTGGTAGAGAATTGACGGATCCAATGAAGGAGGAAAAGACCAATAATTCTGGAGACTATAAATACAAGGTACCATTTTATAGAGTCATTACCTTGAAGGAGAGCTGGGGAGAAAGATTTGTCTTCTAGGGACTTTGTTGCCTACCAGAGATTTTTTTTTCTTCCTGTGTTAGGTGTGTGGAGACATCCCTGTTTCAATCCTGTTAAACAAGTGAATCATGTAATGAAACAGGTGGAAAGAGGGCTGGAAAGAGCAAAGAATGCATAATGGGAATATTTATGTTTTAATAATGTTCTAATTCAGCACTCACTAACTGCCTGACAAGACACACTGTTTCTCCCAGTCTCAATCTCCTCATCTGGAAAATGAGGATAGCAACACTTGCCCCAACTATATCACAGGAATTTTATGAAAATTAAAGGGAGGTGAGAAGACTTGGTAAGTGGTAAAACATTCTACTAATATAAATCCTTTTGATAAACATCAGCACAATTCTAAAAAATTAATTAATCATCATGTTCAAGATTGGGATGGGGGAAATATTTATTTTTGCCAACCTAAAAAACACTTTGAATAAATCCCTTCTGATTACTTAATAGGACCATCTGAAAGTAAAATAATAGATGAGAGTCCACACAAGTTGCTACAGTTTACTGCTGGGAGTGACAGACTTGTGTGTTCTACAGGAATATATGAAGAGAAAGATTTCTCTGGTTGTTTCCAAATGTTTGAGAAACTTCATAGCATTTTGATTTAAAGTAACATTTCTGAAAATAAATATTTCTGATAAAGCAGGAAATTTAAGCTGGATGATTTCTAATGAGAAATCATATTATAAACACTGGATGAGAGAAACATAAACTTTTAAGTTTAATTCACAGTACTTTCTATTACATTAAAGTGTAGAGAGACTGGTGCAAACCTTTGTGGAAGAGTTATGGTAGGTTTCAGCAGCAAAGTCTATAGCTATAGAAGTTTATTTTTCTAAGTGAATGTAATATTGGCAAAGCTTAGGATATCACCTAAAAGAGAGAACTGACTCCATACTGTCAAGGAAGTGTGACAGCAGGATTGTATAATTGGTAAAATTTGACTTCTAGCTTCCCCATCCTAGATCCTTTACTTAATAACAATAATAATAGTAATAAAGTTATAAATAACAGAGACTTTATCATTGTAATAGATAATTCACTACCTTATAAGGATAATTCGCTCACCTTATAACGTGAGGACAAAATGGATAGTGTAAGTCAAGGGTCTCATACGATGTTTGATTCCCCTTAAAGACTCAATAAATTGTCAGTGTCATTGTTATTTTTATTATATTTGTCATTATTCCCATATTATATATGAAGAAATTGAGATGTGTTCCATCTTGAGACTTGAGCTACTCAATAATTCAGTTTTTCCATAATCAAAAGCTCATGCCCAGATAAAAGTCATTTCTAATTGAGTGTGACTATGTCAATGTTCTTTCTCCCAGAAGGGTCTGCCTTATAAACCTAAATTCTCCATGTGTAACAACAGGTTCTGTTCTCTGAAAAGGGCATTCAGGCTTCAGCTAGCAATGGTACGGGATGAGAATTTGAGTCTCCCATGCTAGTTTCTCAAAATTCCACTACCTGTATAACTCTGAACCTGCTTAGGTCTTAAATCAGTCCTATGGGGGTAACAGTGTTAGTACCATTCATTAGGCACTTTATGACTTGAGGCTCAGGAGGATGGGGGTAGAGGGTATGAAAGCAATAGCAACAGATCTAATAGAGGCCAAATAAAGGAAGTATTTATCGTGAAGATCTTTGGAAGGTCTTTGTTTTCTAATCGTAGATACTTCAGAGTTCTAGGACATCATAGATATAAAGTCCCATATTCTAGACTAAATTTATTCTTAAAAATCCAGGAAACTAAATCTCTGTTTTCTTTCTGTCTTTCTGTCATACACACACACACACACACACACACACACACGAAGTAGCCCACTACATAAAACAGGCATTGGAAGAGGAAGAGTTGCTCTGATTGAAAGAGGGAGAATAAAGATTCTGCTCCCTCTTACCATATTCAGGTAGCCATTGAGGGGAATCCTTAAATAACAGTTTGAATATTATTGGTCTAATACAACATTCTTTTTTTTTTTTTTTTTTTTTTTTTTTTTTTATTTTTTTTTTTTTTTTGGTGACGGAGTCTCGCGCTGTGTCACCCAGGCTGGAGTGCAGTGGCGCGATCTCGGCTCACTGCAAGCTCCGCCTCCCAGGTTCACGCCATTCTCCTGCCTCAGCCTCCGAGTAGCTGGGACTACAGGCGCCCGCCACCACGCCCGGCTAGTTTTTTGTATTTTTAGTAGAGACGGGGTTTCACCATGTTAGCCAGGATGGTCTCGATCTCCTGACCTCGTGATCCACCCGCCTCGGCCTCCCAAAGTGCTGGGATTACAGGCTTGAGCCACCGCGCCCGGCCTAATACAACATTCTTATAGATGAAAAAAAAAAAAAAAAATCCCCAAAGAGAGGGAATGAAATTTCCCAAGTAGTTAGTGAGTGACCAAACTGGCATTGGTGCCTATGTCTTCTGATTCCCAGTCTAGTTTTCTTTTTGCTTTTTAAATTGAAGTACCAGGCATTTATATGCTAGCAATGTGATGATTTCATAGAGCTATACTGCTTCTTTATCATTTTGAGAACAGAATATCACTGTCATCATTAACGTCATTATTAACATCATCACCAGCAGCTGTAAGAAAGTTTATCCTGTGGCATGCATGCCAAAAATGTTTGCATGCTTCTGTCTAGTGGCAGAACTTGCTTCCAAATGGTGCCATAAACTGCTGCTCCAGGCCTCCAAGCACCACAGGGACCAGTTGTCACATAATCACTGGCAGTCACTCATCATTTCGCATCTCCCATCCCATCCATTATTCTTAATGGATCCGTAGATCCATTACGAATAAATGTTGAGGTATTTTATATGATGTGATTATTATGTTTTCCATGCCTATATCAAAGCATCTCATGTACACCGTAATTATATACATCTACTAAGTATCCAAAAAATTAAAATTAAAAAAATAAAAGAATAAATGTTTTTACACTCTGTGTTTTGTAAATGTATTCTATTTGGGGAGGGGAGAATTTTTTTTTTTTCAAAGAGAAATAATAACATTGGATGTGATCATTTTCCCATTGTTTTAATTTTACTGACTGAGCAGTGGTGATGAAATAATCAAAATGAGCAATAAAGAGTTCATACAATGAATGGAAAGACTACTGAAACGCAGTGACTACAGAATCTCCCTAAGAGGAAAGAAAAGCCATTAAAAATGAATCTGACGGCCATTATTTGTTTGAATAAACAGTTAAACATTTTCTCTCTTCTCTCTTGCCACTTCAGACCATTAAAACTGCTCTTTAATATATAAATATATATCAGACATCCATTTCAGCAATGCTAACATCCAAACAAAGAATAACAAAATAAATTGTTATACCCAGACCGTTTGTTCCCCAAAGAAGACCACCAGAGTCCAGAGTCAAAGCCAAGTGGCAAGGATCTTTACTACAAGTTCGAACTTGGTCCCTCCCTTCCATAGCATACAAGAGGGCCTTGAACAATGCGAGTGCTTGCTTTTTATAGCCCGATGTAAACAGGATATGTAAAGTTACAGGGAACAAGGTAATTCTCTCAGTTACTGCATTACAATTGGTTAACATTATACATTTAGCATTCCTTATCGGAGATCTCCCAGGTGATGTTTTTCTGAAGTTTGAAAGAAATATGGAGGAATGTGTTTGTGCTGGGCTCAGGAAGTTGGGAGATATATGGGGGATGTGCCTCATTCCTTTCAAAATCTCATTACCTATCACATTTAGTAATCTGGATGTTCCAGACTGTGAGAACTGATAGCTGACTGATACAGAGCAGTGGCTGAACTAGTCAGTGTGAAGAACCCTAAACAAATACAAATCACAGGAAGGGCTAGAAATTTTTATATGGTCTACAGAAAAATAACATGTTTATAGAGTGGTAGATTTCTTACAGCTCATTTCTCAACATGGGATCTACTTCAGAAACACATGAGAAACTTCTCTGAGATAAACTTTATTGGCCTTATCCCTGATCTACTAAACTTGACTTTGAGGTATGGACTTGGAAAAGTTATCTGGTTTCTAATACAGAAATTTGGTGAAGAACTTCTGATCTAGATCAACTCCTTCACTGTAAAGATAAGGACATTTAGAGGAAGAAAGAGTAAATGACTTGCTGAAGGTAACTTATTTTTTTTTTTTCCCTTTTTACCTGTATCCATGAACAATGAATGTTGGAGCATGAGGGAAGTAAGTGGTACAGGAGGGTTCCCCTATTGGAGGGAGTTGCATATTCTAAACGGGAAGATAAGATTAGGAAACATTAAACAGGTAGAAAATAATTCAAGACAATTAATTCTTTTCCTGAAGAGTTTGGATGCCTAGGTGAGGAACTGGGAGACCCAATATTGAAGGACGTAGATGGATACAGGGTCATCCACCCTTGCTTTGCAGAATCTCACATACAGAATTATGGGAAAGATTAGACTCTGTTGAAGTGTAATGTGACTTGAAAATGCAGGTGTGGTTTTTATGCTTTTTTAAAAAAAATGTATTTTAGGTGCAGGAGTACATGTGCAGGTTTGTTATGTAGGTAAACTGTATCATGGAAATTTGTTATACAGATAGTTTCATCACTAGGGTAATAAATGTAATAACCAATAGGTATTTTTTTGTGATCCTCTCTCTCCTCCCACCCTCCACCCTCAAGTGGGCCCTAGTGTCTTCTGATTCTCCCCTGGTATCCATGTGTTCTCATTGTTTAGCTCCCACTTATAAGTCAGAACATGCACTATTGGTTTTTTGTTCCTGTATTAGTTTGCTTAGGATCATGACCTCCAGCTCTATCCATATTGCTGCCAAGGAAATGATCTCATTCTTTTTCATGGCTGCATAGTATTCACTAGTGTATATGTATCACATTTTCTTAATCTAGTCCACTGTTGATGGACATTGGGGCTGATTTTATGTCTTTGCTATTGTGGAGAGTCATGCACACATACACGTGCTTGTGTCTTTATGATAGAATCATTTATATTCCTTTGGTTATATACCCAGTAATGAGATTGCTGGGTTGGAAGGTAGTTCTGTTTGTAGCTCTTTGGAGAATTGCCACACTGATTTCCACAATGGTAGAATTAATTTACACTTCCACCAACAAAATAAGCGTTCCCTTTTCTCCACAACCTCGCCAACATCTGTTGTTTTTTGACTTTTTAATAATAGTCGTTCTGACCTGTGTGAGATGGTATCTCATTATGGCTTTGATTCGTATTTCTCTAATGTTTAGTGATATGGAGTAATTTTTCATATGTTTGTTGGCGGCATGTATGTTTTCTTTTGAAAAGTGTCTGGTAATGTCCTTTGCCCACTTGTTAATGGGGTGGTTTGGGGGTTTTTGGTAAATTTGTATAAGTTCCTTATAGTTTCTGGATATTAGACCTTTGTCGATTGCACAGTCTGCAAATATTTTCTGCCACTGTGTAGGTTGTTTGTTTATGCTCTTGATAGTTTCTTTTGCTGTGCAGAAGCTCTTTAATTAAATTACATTTGTCAATTTTTGTTTTGTTGCAATTGCTTTGGTGTCTTCATCATGAAATCTTTGCCAGGTCCTATATCCAGATTGATATTTCCTAGGTTATCTCCCAGGATTTTTACAATTTTAGGTTCTACATTTAAGTCTTCAATCCATCTTGCATTGATTGTTGTATGTGGTGTAAGGTAGGGGTCTAGTTTCAATCTTCTGCATATGGCTAGCCAATTATCCCAGCACCATTTATTGAATGGGGAGTCCTTTGCTCTTACAATTTTTCACACGTAGAATAAATATTAAAAGTACCCTATGAAAAGTCTATAAAAGGCTTAACCTGAGCAAGCAAGCCATTTTCTGGCTTCATCTTTAGCATTCATTACACACAATGCAAAAACCTTTGGATGATCCCCCAAAATCTCATACTTAATACCCTTAAAACATATGAGACAAGTAACGTACCTAATTGTAATGGATGTGATCCAAAAATGGTGCAAGACTTGTTAAAGAAGCATAATGGAAGAGAAATAAAACTATGTGCTGTTTTTCTATGAGTAAAGCAGTGTTGTCTTCCTTTAGGAAGAAGTGTCTAGTGCAGAAGAGAAAGAAAAGGATGTTGGAGTCTCATGTGTGGAAAGAACAACTAATTACAGGAATAGCTCCTCAGCTGGAAGGGACAGAAGAACATAGTTCTAAGGAACAGGTACAGAAGCCAGAAAGAAGGCTTTTCTGAGAGAATTTTACAAAGTAATCAAGAAAATAATGATAAAGTTCTGAATAATTATTTTAGATTTCCTGCTCTCCATTTAAACTTAGACTGATTTGGACCGGTTAGCTTTTTAAGGTTTCTTTTAGGCCGGGCGCGGTGGCTCAAGCCTGTAATCCCAGCACTTTGGGAGGCCGAGACGGGCGGATCACAAGGTCAGGAGATCGAGACCATCCTGGCTAACCCGGTGAAACCCCGTCTCTACTAAAAAATACAAAAAACTAGCCGGGCGAGGTGGCGGGCGCCTGTAGTCCCAGCTACTCTGGAGGCTGAGGCAGGAGAATGGCGTGAACCCGGGAGGCGGAGCTTGCAGTGAGCTGAGATCCGGCCACTGCACTCCAGCCTGGGCGACAGAGCGAGACTCCGTCTCAAAAAATCACATCTGGTGTTCTGGTTTCTTTTTCAGCTCTATTATTATCAAGGGAGGCAGTAGAGAAAAAAGAACACCAGATGTGAGGTCAGATTAATCAGGCTTACACTATAGATTGCCTATTATCAGAGCTTTTGGGAGTCATTGCCTCATCTGTAAAATCAGGTTACTACTTTTGCTACTTATACCTCAAATGAATACTGTGAAAATTATATATGTATATATATATTTATAAATATATACTCTGCATATAAAAATATATAATATGTATATATACTCTGCATATATAATATGTATATATAATGTGTTTGGAGATGCTTTGTAAACCAACAGTAAAGTCTGTACAAATGTTAAAATATTATTCATGCAGTTTTTTAAACTTTCTTTCCCTCCTGCAAATTCCAAAGGTTCTTAAGTTTCTTGTGACTCATTCGAGAGATTGAAGTAAATATAATGGTAGTAACAATAGTAATGATAATAATAATAATGTAACATTTATTGAGTGCTTATTATGTGTCAAGCAACATTTGTAGGTGATTTACCAAAAATAACTAATTTAATCTATGTGATGGAAAATTATATTTGAGGTTACAATTTTCTTTGTACACCAGAAAACAGATTCTACGTTGTTATCTTAGTCTTCTGGGGCTCCTATAATAAAATAACATAGATGGATGGCTTAAACAACAGACACGTATTTTCTCACAGTTGTGGAGGCGAGAAGCCCAAGATCAAGGTGGGAGATTCCGTTCTTGGTAAGCCCTCTTCCTAGCTTTCAGACAGCCACCTTCTCATTGTATCTTCATGTGGTGGAGAGAGCTCTGGTCACCTTCTCTTCTTATAAAGATACTAATCACATCATGAGGACCCTACCCACCTGATCTCATCTAACTCTAATTACCTCCCAAAAGTTCTGCTTCTGAATATATCATATTATTGGGTATAATTATAACATATAAATTTAGAGGAGATACACTCAGTCCTTAGCAGCTGGAAATGAAGATGTTAGGTTATGCTATAGTACTGACTAACTTCCAGAGATGTTGTTACTGAAGACACCCCCAAATATGCTAATCTTCATCAAGCATCCTATTTTCTCATGAGAGTCTCCTATCTTCCAGAGGGTTTATGCAAACACTCTTACCATAATTGTTCTTTCACTTCTAGTCCATTGATGCCTCCGACTTTTTCCTTTATGGTAGCCTCCTTCTATTTTCACTTTCCTCCTCATCTATTTCAGATTTCATGAACCATTTATTTCAATAACTATCTTGACAAACAGGCACTACTTGTGAAAAGGTGGTTTGTTGTATTGGTTTTCTCCTAAATTCCTTTATAACCCGCTGCTTTTGTGTAAGACAGGGAAAGATAAGGGTGCTTGATCTGTGTTTAATGTGTGTCTTAGCCTCTACACTATGACTGTCGTGTTTCCTGTTACAACTTCCAGGCCCAGCACGGTATCTGTTACATATTTATCAAAGGAGTAAATAAATTATTCAGACCAGAATGAAGACCAGCTTATAGGCATTCGAGATAGATTTTGGATCATTGAAACAAATATTTTAACATTTAGAACAGTCCAAAATAGAATGGGCTGCATTGTGAATTCTGAATTTTTATGTCACTGAAGATATTCAGGGAGGGCGCAGGTACAGTTAAGGAGAGTGCATGAGACAAGGTGTTTTATGAAGTCTTATCCAATCCTGGATTCTGTTATCTGGAAATAAAACTTGCATAAGGGATTGGAAGTTCATTCATGAAAGAAGAAAATATGAGTAGTTTTTGATTATACATTTAAATTTAATAGTAAATTTAAAAAATTTGTTCTATTGTATTAATATAATTTATACAGGAATTGTGACTTTCATAAGCCATTTATTCAAGTGTTCCAAAAGTCATTATTTTTCTATAACCAAACTTAATTTCACCCTTGAGTTTTGAGTCCACCTAGTGGCTGAAATTTGGTATTAATCAATTCTGGGTAAGCTCAAGTAACTTTAAGGTTTCTCAGTTATTTTTGGGTTCAAATTCAGTCCAACAAGAGCTTGTCCTCACCTCATCCTCTTTCCCCAGTGTGGCATATACATTTCCAGCTGCTCAAATAGTATCATGGCATCTGCAAGGAGGCACTTAGTCATTAATGTCTGTCTGTACTGGCATCTGCTAAAGCATGGAAATCCATCTCTCTTTAGCTAATGTTTCCCCTATGTTAGAATCTGCATAGATGGCTTCAATTACATATTTTATTTGCCCAAACTACACTTCACCTAATCCCCCACCCTCTGCAGTATTTACTTCTCAAAATCAAAATCACAACCCGTCAGGATTTCTCTCTTTTTCCCTCCCTCCTTCTCCCATCCCCTCTCTTGTTGTACTTCATCATTTTTTGGTAGTATGAGAAAATATAACTACCCCTGTATCTTGCTGTGCCATGTGAAGTTCCCTCCATCCCTGATAACATGTTGATGCCAGGAACCTCTGGGAAGCTACTGTCTTCCAGGATTCTAAGTCTAAAGAAGGACACATGCTTCCTCATTTTTCAGATGTTCTGTTCTCAGAGCCCTTGCTAAGAAACCATAACTGGAATAGGACTGTATTATTATCTGTGATGCTTCACCTCCTTAGTCTAGTCTATGAACCTCATAGGTGGAAATATGCCTCTTATGCCAGCTTCTATTATTCTCAACATTTTTTTTTTTTTTTTTTTTTTTGAGACAGGGACTCAATCTGTTGCCCAGGCTGGAGTGCAGTGGCATGGGGTGATCATGGCTCACTGCAGCCTCAACCTCCCTGGCTCAGGCGATTCTCTCACCTCAGTCTCCCACATAGCTGGGACTACAGGCATGTGCCAGCACATTGGGCTACATTTTTTAATTTTTTTTTTTTTTTTAATAAACAGGGGTTTTCACCATGTTGCTCAGGCTGATCTGTAACTCTTGGGCTCAAGGGATCCTCCCTTCTCTGCCCCTCAGAGTGCTGGGATTATAGGCATGAGCCACCAGGCACAGCCAAGACTATTATTTATAGTATAATTTTGGCTACAGATGCCCAGAATATTTTTTAATAACAGATTTATAATTCACACACCATAAATTACATCTGTTTTGCTTTAAAATGTACAATTTTTGTTTGTACATTTTTGTTTCATTTGTTTTTTAGTATAGTCACAAAGTTGTGCAATCATCACCACTATCTAATTTCAGAACATTTTTGTTAACCCAAAAATAAACTCCGTGCTCATTAACAGTCAGTTCCTATTACTCTCTCCTCCAAGTTCTTGTCAATTACTAATCTACTTTCTGTTTCTGTGAATTTGTGTTTCCTGGACACTTCATATAAATTGAATCATGAAATAAATGGCCATTTGTGACTGGCTTCTTTCATGTAGTATAATGCTTTCAAGTTTCATCCATGTTATAGCATGTTATAAGTACTTCATTCTTTTTATGGCTGAAAAATACTTCGTTATATGAATATACAAAATTTTGTTTACCCATTTATTGGTTGTTGAGCATTTTGATTTTTAACTGTTTTTTGGTTATTATAAATAACGTAGTTATGAACATCTGTGTAAAAGTTTTTGTGTGGGGATATGTTTTCATTTATCTTGGTTTTATATATATATAAGTGAAAATGCTGGGTTCTATGGTAACTGCTATGTTTAACTTTTTGAAGAAATGCCAAATTGGCTTTCCCGGAATGCCACCATATTCCATTCCAATCAGCAATGTTGGAGCATTCTAATTTTTCTACTTTATCGTCATTTGTTATTGTCCATTTTTTAATCATAGCTATTCTAGTCAGTCTGAAGTGATATCTCATGGTGTTTTGATTTGCATTTCCCTGATGACTAATGATGTGGAGCATTTTTTTCATGTGCTTGTTAGCCTTCTGCATATCTTTTCTGGAAAAATATCTGAAAATTCTTTGCTTACTTTTAAATTGAATTTTTTGCCTTTTTGTGGTTGGGTAGTAATAGTTCTTCACATGTTCTGGATACTATACTTTTATCAGTTATATAATTTCTAAATATTTTCTCCCATTCTATGGATTATATTTTCACTGTCTTGATCATGTCCTTTTACATACAAAATTATTTAATTTTGAAGTTCGATGTATATATTTTTCTTTGATTACTTGTGCTTTGTAATATCTAACAAAGGCTTTGCCAAATCCAATGTAACAAAGTTTGCACTTATGTTTTCTTCTGAGTGTTTTATCATTTTAGTGCCTATATTTAGGTCTATGATTCATTTTGAGTAAATTTTTGTTTATGGTATGAAGTAGGAGTCCACCTTCCTTGTTTTGCATGAGAATATCTAATTGTTAAGGTACTATTTGCTGAAAAGACTATTCTTTCCTCAGTAACTTGTCCTGGCACCCTTGTTGAAAATCAATGTACCTTAAATATGAAGGCTTTATTCTTATATTCTTAATTCCATTTCATTGAGCTATATGTTTCTCTTTATGCCAGTACTATGTAGTTTTGATTGCTTTAGTTTAGTAGCAACCTTTTAAAATCATAAAGTATAAGTCCTTTACCTTTTTCTTCTTTTCCAAGATTGTTTTGACTATTCTTTTTTCAGTGTTAATTAATAAAGTTTTTTTAGGACACAGCCATGTCTATTTCTTTACATATTGTCTATAGCTGCCTTCATGCTACAAAGACAGAGTTGGGTACTTGAAATGGAGACTATGTAACTTACAAAACTAAAGGTACTTACTCTCTAGTCCATTACAAACATAATTTGCTGGCTTCTGTTCTACAAATATATTTCTTCCAAGGCTATAGACTACATAGTTTTTAAGTGTTACAAATTTACTATCTTACAGTTCTGTAAGTTAGAGATCTGACACAAGTCTCACTGGGCCAAAATCAAGGTGTTAGCTGGACTGTGTTCCTTCTGAAGACTCTAAGAGATAATTTATTTTGTTGTCTTTTCAAGCTTCTAGAGCTGCCACATTCCTTGTCTCATTGCTCCATCCTTCATTTTCTTCTTTTATTTTTAATTTTTAAAAATTTACCATCATTGCCATTTTAAGTATACAGTTCAGTGGCAATAAATACACTTATGTCCTTTTTTTGTCCCCTCATTCCACTCCCTTCTCCTCTTCTGGCCTCTGGTAATCGATAGTCCACTTGCTACCTCCATGAGATAAACTTTTTTAGTTCCTCTATATGAGTGGGAATGTGCAATATTTGTCTTTCTGTGCTTGCCTTACTTCACGTAACATAATGGCCTCCAGTTCCATCGATGTTACTGCAAATGACAGGATTTCATTCTTTTTTTTTATGACTGAATAAACATTCCATTGTTTTTGTATCACGTTTTCTTTATCCATTCATCCACTAATGGGCACTTAGGTTAATTCTATATTTTGACTATTGTGAATATTGCTGTTTTGACTATTCTGAGTCCCGTGCACTTCCATATAAATTTAAGGATCATCTGGTCAATTTCTAAAAAAAAAAAAAAAAAAAAAAAAATGCTATCCAGGATTTTGATATGGATTGCTGTTCAATTTGTGGAGTATTGGCATGTTAACATCATTAAACTTTCTAATCCATGAATGAGCTATTGACTTTTTCTTTATTTGGGTCTTTAAAAATTTCTTCGAAAATGTTTTGTTATTTTCAGAAAATAAGTTTTGAAATTCTTCCATTAAATTAATTCTTATTCTTTTATTTTTTATAATATTATACATAGAATCTCTTTGTTAATTTTACCTCCAGATTATTCACTGCTAATGTAGAGAAACACAATTTTTTTTTCAATATTGGTCTTGTATTCTGCAATCTTGTTGAAGTTCAATTTTGTTCAAATTGTTTGATAGTTTTAATTATTATTTGCTGGATTCCTTAGGATTTTCTACTTACAACATACTGTCATCTACAAATAGAGGTAGTTTTACTTCTTATTTACAAGCTGTATTACTTTATTTTTTTTTTCTTAGTCAAATTGTCCTGGCTCAAATATACCTGTTTGTTGGCATATGGTATATTGCATTTCCTTATCATCTTTTCTATTTTTATAAGTTCAGTAGAAATGTACCCCCTTTTATTCCTAATGTTAGCAGTTTGCATCTTTCCTTTTTTTCTCTGTCCATGTTGATAAAATTTGGCCCTGTTTCTTGATGTTTTCAATGAGCAAACATTTGAGTTTGTCGATTTTTCTCTATTGTTTTTATTCTCTATTTCATTTATTTATACACTAATATTTATTATTTCCTCCTTCTCTTCTTCTCTTCGTTTGGATTTAGATTGTTTTCCTATTTTTAATTCTTAAGGTGGAAGGTTAAGGTATTTGTTTGAGATCTTTATTGTTTTTGGAATATTAAAATGAAGCCTTTCCTTTAAGCTTCAGATTTCACTGTGTCTTAATTTTTTGGTGTGTTGTGTTTTCATTTATATCAATCTACAGATATTTTCATACTCATTTTGGGATTCCTTCTTTAATTCATTGGCTATTTAGGAGTGGGCCATTTAATTTCTACATATTTGTGAATTTCCCAAATATTCTCCTGATATTTATTTCTAGTTTTTTGACCCTAATCCTCCTCTCATCCTCCACCCTCCAGTAGGTCCTGATGTATATTGTTCACTTCTTTGTGTCCACGTGTACTCAAGGTTTAGCTCTCACTTACAAGTGAGAATATGCAGTATTTGATTTTCTGTTCTTTCATTAATTATCTTAGGATAATAGCCTCCAGCTCTATCCATGTTGCTGCAGTAAACACAATCTCATTGTTTTTTTATGGCTGTGTAATATTCCATGGTGTATATGTACCACATTTTCTTTATCCGGTTTACCATTCATAGGCATCTAGGTTGATTTAACATCTCTGTTATTACGAACAGTGTTGCAATAACCATATGTGTGCATATGTGTCTTTATGGTAGAATAATTTATATTCCTTTGGGTATATACCCAATAATGGAATTTCTGGGTCAAATGGTAGTTCTGTTTTAAATTCTTGGAGATATTTCCAAACTGCTTTCCACAGTGGCTGGACTAATTTACATTTCCTCCAGAAGTGTACAAGCATTCTCTTTTCTATGCAACCTCACCAGCATATGTTATTTTTTGACTTTTTGATAATAATCACTGTGACTGGTGTAAGATGGTATCTAGTTGCACTTTTGATACGCATTTCTCTAGTGATTAGTGGTGTTGAACATTTTTTCATAGGCTTCTTGGCCACATGTATGTCTTCTTTTGAAGTGCCTGTTATGTTCTTAGTCTACTTTTTAGTGGAGTGGCATTTTTTGTTGTTCTTAATTTGTTTAAGTTCCTTATGGATTCTGGATATTAGAACTTTCCCAGATGCATAGTTTGCAAATTTTTTTCCCCATTTCGTAGTTTGTCTGTTTATTCTGCTGATAGTTTCTTTTGCTGTTTAGTTTAATTAGGTCTCTGTTTTTGTTGCAATTGCTTTTGCCATCTTCATCATGATATCTTTGCCAGGCCCTATGTCTGGTGTTTCCTAGGTTTTTGTCAAGGGTTTTTATACTTTTAGGTTTTACATTTAAATATTTGATCCATATTAAGTTGATTTTTGTATATGGAGTAAGGAACCCAGTTTCAATCTTCTGCTGCCAGTTATTTCAGCACCATTTATTCGAATTAAAAAGTCCTTTCCCCATTGCTTGTTTTTGTTGGCTTTGTCAAAGACCAGATGGTTGTAGGTGTGCTGTTTTTTTTTTTTTTTTTTTTTTTTTTTTTTTTTTTTTGAGACGGAGTCTCGCTCTGTCGCCCAGGCTGGAGTGCAGTGGCCGGATCTCAGCTCACTGCAAGCTCCGCCTCCCGGGTTCACGCCATTCTCCGGCCTCAGCCTCCCGAGTAGCTGGGACTACAGGCGCCGGCCACCTCGCCCGGCTAGTTTTTTGTATTTCTTAATAGAGACGGGGTTTCACCGTGTTAGCCAGGATGGTCTCGATCTCCTGACCTCGTGATCCGCCCGTCTCGGCCTCCCAAAGTGCTGGGATTACAGGCTTGAGCCACCGCGCCCGGCCAGGTGTGCTGTTTTATTTCTGGGTTTTCTCTTCTGTTCCATTGGTATATGTGTTTTTTTTTTTTTTTCACCACTACTATGTTGTTTTGGTTACTATAGAGTTTTAGTATAGTTTGAAGTCTTCTAATGTGATGCCTCAACCTTTTTTTTTTTTTTTTGTATGGTATTGTTCTAACTATTCAGGCTCTTTTTTAGTTTCATATTAATTTTAAAGTAGTTTTTTTCTAATTCTGTGAAGAGTTTCATTGGTAGTTTGAGAGGAGTAGCATTGAATGTGTAAATTGCTTTGGACAGTATGACAATTTTAATAATATTGATGCTTCTTATCCATGATCATGGAATGTTTTTATTTGTGTCATCTCCGATTTTTTTCAACAGTGATTTGTGATTCTCATTTTAGAGATCTTTCTCCTCTCTGATTAGCTGTATTTTTAGGTATTTTATTCTTTTTTTCTGATGCATATTGTGAATGAAATTGTGTTTTTGATTTGACATTCAGCTTGCATGTTCTTGTATAAAAATTGCAGTCAATTTTGTACATTGATTTTTATCCTGAAACTTTGCTGCAGTTGTTTATGACATCAAGGAGCATTTGGACAGAGACTAAGAGGTTTTCTAGGTAAAGAATCATATCATTTGAAATCCATAGGTATTTTGACTACCTTTCTTCCTATTTGGATGCCTTTTATTTCTGTCTCTTGCCTTATTGCTCAGAGTAGGACTTCCAGTATCTTGTTGAATAGGAATGTTGAGAGAAGGCATCCTTTTCTGTTCCAGTTCTCCAGGGGAACATTTTCAGCTTTTGCCTGTTTAGTATGATACCGCTCAGAGATTGTCATGGATGGCTCCTATTATTTTAGGCTCCTATTTTAATATATGTCCCTTCAGTGTCTGGTTTGTTGAGAGGTTTTTTTTTTTCTTTAACCTGAAGGGATATTGAATTTTATTGAAGGCTTTTCTTCATCTTTTGAGATAATTATTTGTTTTGTTCTGTTTATGTCATGGATTACATTTATTGATTTGTGTGCATTGAATTGACCAGGCATCTCAGGGATGAAACATACTTGATCAAGGTGGATTAGCTTTGTGATATGCTGTTGGATTTGATTTGCTAATACTTTGTTGAAGATTTTTGCAACTCTGTTCATCCAAGATATTGCCATGAAGTTGTGTGTGTGTGTGTGTGTGTGTCTGCCAGGTTTTAGTATCAGAATGATGTTGGCCTCATAGAATGAGTTAGGATTCCCTCCTCAATTTTTTGGAAGAGTACCAATCAGAATGGTACTCTTGTTTATAAACTCTTGTTTATACATCTGGTAGAATTTGGATATGAATCTGTCTGATCTTGGGCTTTTTTTCTGATTGTAGGCTTTTTATTACTGTTTTGATTTTGGAACTCATTTTTGGTCTGTTTGTGTGTTCAATTTCTTTCTAGTTCAATCTTGGGAGGTTATATGTTTACAGAAATTCACCTATTTCTTTCAGGTTTTCTAGTTTGTGTACACAGAGATATTTGTAATAGTCTCCTAGGGTTATTTATTTATTTATTTATTTATTTATTTATATTTCTGTGGGATCCGTAGTAATATTCCCTTTGCCATTTCTGACTGTGTTTATTTGGGTTTTCTCTCTCTTTATTAGTCTAGTTAATGGTCTATTAATTCTATTTATTCTTGCAAATAACCAACTTCTAGTTTTCTTGATCTTTTTTGTTTTGTTTTGTTTTGTTTTGTTTTTGAGGTCGAGTTCACTTGCAGCCCAGGGCTGAGGCAGTGGCTCGATCTCAGCTCTCACTGCAGCTCCGGCCCGGTCTACTTCTATTCTCCTCGCCTCAGCCTCCCGAAAGTAGCTGACTACAGGCTACCACTCTTCCTGCTATTTTTGTATTTCTTAGTAGAGACGGGTTTCACTGTATAGCTAGGATGGTCTCGGGACTCTGACCTCAGTGGATCCTCACGCATCTCGGGCCTCCCAGTGCTGGGATTGTGGCTTGAGCCACCGCCCGGCCAGTTTCTGATCTTTTGTATGTTTTGGCATCTCACTCCCTATTCAGTTCACTGATTTTAGTGATTTTTTGGTTCCTGCCTCCTCTGAGGTTGTTTTGCTCTTTGTTTAGTCAGCTTGTAGTCCTAGATTGTTAATTTGAGATCTTCTTACTTTCTTTTTTTTTTTTTTTTTTTTTTTTTTTGAGACGGAGTCTCAGCTGTGTCACTCAGGCTGGAGTGCAGTGATGCTGACCTCGCTCACTGCAAGCTCCGGCCCCAGGTTCAGGCCACCTCCTGCCTCAGCCTCCCAGTAGCTGGGACTACAGGCTCAGCCACCACCAAGGTTTTTGTATTTTTAGTAGAGAGACGGGTTTCACCCATGTTAGCTTGTGGATGGTCTCGATCTCCTGACTGATCCGCCCGCCTCGGCCTCCCAAAGTGCTGGGATTACAGGCTTGAGCCACCGCGCCCGGCCTTTCTACTTTCTTGACATGGGCATGTAGCACTGTAAAGTTTCCTCTGCACCCTGCTTTAGCTGTTTCTCAGCTATAGGAATGTTGTATCTGTTATTCTCATTACTTCAGAAGAATTTATTGATTTCTGCTTTAATTTCATTGTTCTCCCAGAAGCAGGTTGTTTAATTTCCATTTGCTTATCAGCTCTAATCGATTTGTGGCGTCTTTAGGATTTTCCAAATATAAGATCTTATCATCAGCAAACAAGGATAATTTGACTTCTGTCTTTCTAATTTGAATGCTCTTTATTTCTTTCTGTTCTCTGATAGCTGTAGCTAGGACTTCCAGTATTATGTAGATAACAGTGGTGACAGTGGGAATCTTTGTCGTGTTCCAGATACTATAGGGAAGGCTTTCAGTTTTTCCCCATTAAGTATGATGCTAGCTGTGGGTTCATTGTATATTGCTTTTATTATGTTGAGATAGGTTTTTCTATCCCCAGTTCTTTAAGTGTTTTTATCATGAAGGGATGTTGAAATTTAGCAAATGCTTTTTCAGCATCAATTGAAATAATCATATGGTTTTCATTCTTCATTCTGTTGATATGATGTATCACATTGGTTTTCATATATTGAACCATGCCTGCATCCCAGGGAGAAATCCCACTTGGTCATGATCTTTCTAATGTACTGTTGAATTCAGTTTATTAGTATTATATTTAGGATTTTTGCATCAATATTTAACTGAGATATTTTTTCTGTAGTTTAATTTTTAATTTCTTTTTGGTTTGGTATCTGGTGAAAACTACCATCATATAATGAATTTGAAACTATCCCCTCCTCTATTTTTCAAAATAGTTTGAGTAGGATTGTTATTAGTCTTTTTTTAAGTGTTTGGTAGAATTTAACAGTGATGCTATCAGGTCCTGGACTTTTCTATACTGGAAGACTTTTTCTTTTGACTTCTATATGTTACTTGTTATTGGTACGTTTAAGTTTTGGATTTCTTCCTGGTTCAATCTTGATAAGCTGTATGTGTCTATAAATCTGTCCATTTCATCTAGATTTTCCAATTTATTGGTACATTGTTGCTCCTAGCAGTCACTAATGATCCTTTGAATTTCTGCAGTTATCAGTTGTAATGCCTTCTTTTTTATTTCTGATTAATTTGATCTTCTCTTTCTTTTTTTCAGTTGGTCTGGCTAAAGGATTGTAAATTTTGTTTAACTTTTCAAAAAGACAGCTTCTTTATTGATGCTTTTTTTTTATTGTAATTATATGTATTTCTTCTCTGATTTTTATTATTTCTCTTCTTCTACTACATTTGGTCTTGGTTTGCCCTTGCTATTCTAGTTATTTAAAGATGCATTATTTACTTGGAGTTTTTTGTTATTTTTTTTTAATGTAGACACTTATAGCCTTAAACTTTCCTCTTAGTATTGCTATTGCTGTATCCTATAGGTTATGGTATGTTGTGCTTCCATTATCACTTGTTTCAAGAAATTTTCCAGTTTTCTTCTTAATGGCTTAATAAACCCACTGGTCATTCAGGAGCATATTGTTTAATTTCCATGTATTTGTATAGTTTTAAAAATTCCTTTTGTTATTCATTTCTAGCTTTATTTCACTGTGGTCAGAGAAGATGCTTGATATTATTTCAGTTGTTTTGAATGCTTTAAGAGTTGTTTCATGACCTAACATATGGTCTATCCAATGATCCATGTACTGAGAAAAATAATGTGCATTCTGCAACTCTTGGCTGAAGATCTCCTGTAAATATTTATTAGATTTCTTTGTTCTATAGTGCAGATTGAGTGTGATGTTTCTTTGTTGATTTTATGTATGAAAAATCTGCCCAATGCTGAAAGTGGAGTGTTGAAGTCTCCAGCTATTATTGTACTAGGGTCTATGTCTCTTTTTTTTTTTCTTTTTTCATTTTTTTTTTCTTTTTTTCGGACAGTCTTGTTCTGTTACCCAGGCTGAAGTGCAGTGGCACAATCTTGGCTCACTGCAAGCTCCATCTCTCAGATTCACACCATTCTCCTGCCTCAGCCTCCTAACTAGCTGGGACTAAAGACACCTGCCACCATGCCTGGCTAATTTTTCGTATTTTTAGTGGAGACGGGGTTTCACCATTTTAGCCAGGATGGTCTCAATCTCCTGACCTTGTGATCCGCCCGCCTCAGTCTCCCAAAGTGCTGGGATTACAGGAGTGAGTCACTGCTCCCGGACCTCTCTTTTTAGCTCTAAAAATATTTCCTTTATATATCTGGGTGCTCCTGTGTTGGGTGCAATTATTTGAAATTGTTATATCCTGTTGCTCAATTGATGACTTTTTCATTATGTGGTGACCTTCTTTGTCTCTTGTATAGTTTTTGTCCTGAATTTTTATTTTCTGATATTGGTGCAACAACTCCTGCTCTTCTTTGGTTTCCATTGTCATGGAATATCTTTTTCAATCTCCTTATTTTCAGTCTATATGTGTCTTTATAGGTAAAGCGTGCTTCTTGCAGACAAAAGATCAATGGATCTTGTTTCTTCATTCATTTTGCTGGTCTTTGTCTTTTCATTAGAGAATTTAGTCCATTTACATTCAGTGTTATTATTGATAAGGAAGACTTATCCCTGCCATTTTGTTATTTTTTCTAGTTGCTTTGTGATTTTCTCTTCCTTCTTTCTTTTTTCCTGTCTTCCTTTAGTGAAGGTGACTTTCTCTTGCAATATGATTTAGTTTCTTGCTTTTTATTTTTTGTGTATTTCTGGTATTTTTTTGGCTTGAGGTTATCATGAGGCTCACAAATAGTTTCTTAAAATTCACTGTTTTGACATGATAACAACTTAACATTATTTGCATAAACAAACAAAGCAAAAAAAAAAAAACTAATAAAAACTTGCCTTAATTGCCCCACTTTTTAACTTTTCGTTGTTTTCGTTTATATCTTATTGTACTGAATATGTCTTAAGTTGTTGTAGTTACTATTTTTAATTGGTTCATTGTTTAGTCTTTGTATTAAGGATAAGAGTAGTTTACACATCACAGTTACAGTTTTATCATTTTCTCTGGTTTTCTATGTACTTACTATTTTCAGTAAATTTTTCTACCTTCAGGTGATAATTTAGTACTCATCAGTGTTCTTCTCTTTCTGATAAAAGTACTCTCTTTAGCATTTCAGGTAGTATACATCTGGTGTTGATGAAGTCTCTCAGCTTTTGTTCGTCTGGGAAAGTCTTTGTTTCTCCTTCAAATTTGAAGGATATTTTCACCAGATATACTATTCTAGGGTAAAGGGATTTTTCTTTCAGCACTTTAAATATGTCATGCCACTTTCTCCTGGACTGTAAAGTTTCCACTGAAAAACCTGCTGCCAGACCTGTTGGAGGTCCATACTATGTCATTTGATCCTTTTGCTGCTTTTAGGATCCTTTCTTTATCCTCGGCCTTTGAGAGTTTGATTGTTAAATGCCTTAAGGTAGTCTTCTTTGGGTTGAATCTGGTTGCTGTTTCATAACCTTCTTGTACTTGGATATTGACATCTTTCTATAGGTTTGGAAAGCTCTCTGCTATTATCCCTTTGAATAAACTTTCTACTCTTATCTCTTTCTCTACCTTTACTTTAAGAACAATAACTCTTAGATTTGCCTTTTTGAGGCTATTTTCTAGGTTGTGTAGGCATAATTTGTTGTTTTTTTATCTTTTTGTCTTTTTATCCTCTGACTGTATTTTCAAATAGCCTGTCTTCAAGCATACTAATTCTTTCTTCTGCTTGATCAATTCTGCTTTTAAAGGACTCCTAAGCTTTCTTCACTAATGCCAATTTCATTTTCAGCTCAAGAATTTATGCTTAATTCTTTTAAATTATTTCAATCAATTTGTTAAATGTATCTTTAGAATTCTGATTATTTTATCTGTGTTATCTTGATTTTTTGAGTTTCCTCAACACAGCTATTTTGAATTTTCTGTCTGAAAGATCACATATCTCTATCTCTGTTGCCATATTTAGTTTGTTTGTTGAGGTCATGTTTTCCTGTATAGGGTTGATGCTAGTATATGTTCTTCAGTCTCTGGGCATTGAAGAGTAAGGTACTTATTGTAGTCTTTACTGTCTGGGCTTATTTGCAGCCTTCCTTCTTCAGAAGGCTTTCTAGGTATTTGAAATTATTTTGGTGTTGTGATCTAAGCTGTTTCTGATTTAGAGGGAACCTCACACACAGTAACACTGTGATTCTTGCAGAATCGTAGAGGTATATCTTTGATGGTTTTGGAGAACATCTGGTAGAACTATCTGGATTACTGAGCAGAGAACCTTGTTCTCTTTTCTTATTTTGTCCCAAAAATAAGGAGTCTCTGTCTCTGTTCTGAGCAATCTAAGACTTGGGGTAGAGTAACACAAATGCCTCTGTGGCCACCACCACTATAACTTGGGTCAAACCTGAAGCCAGCACAGCACTTGGTCTCACCTAAGGCCTGCTGTAACTACTTATTGGCTATTGCCTATGTTTGCTCAAGGCCCTGGGGCTCTTTAATCATTAGGTGAGAAAGCCAGCCAGGCCTGTATCCTTCCATTCAGGACGGCAAGGTCCTCCAGGCCCCAGGTAGGTCCCACAGTGCCACCCAACAATCAGGGACTAGAGTAAAAAATCTTAGAAGTCTACCTGGTATTCTATTTCTATTGTATTGAAGCTGAGATGGCACTCACACCAAAAGACACAGTTCTTTCTGCTATTCTGTCTCCTTTCCAAAAGCAGAAGAGCCTCATCCCATAGCCACCACCACCCCTGGCCATGTGGAGACTGCCAGACTGCAACTGATGTTCTCTTAAGGCTCAATATATCTTAAGTCAGATTATGGTGAATACTGCTTGGCCTGGGAATCACCCTTCAGGGCAGAAGGCCCCCGTGTCACCCAGGGGAAGTCCAGAAATGCTGTCCAAGAGTCAAGTATTGGAACTGGGGACCCCAAGTGTTAGCTGGTTGCTCTACTCCTGTGGCGGTGTTGATACCTAAGATGCAAGTCAAAGTTCCCTTTACTTTTTCCTAGCTTTTCTCAAGCAGAAGGAGTTTCGTCCCACAGCTACCACCACTGGCAATGTGCTGAGTCTCACCTGCAGTCAGCAAGTCTCAGAGGCTCACCACGGCTCTTGGTGTAGTACCTGGATATTGCTTCTGTTTATTTAGGGCCCAAGGGCTCTTCAGTTAGCAGGTGAAGAATGCTAGCTGGACTGGGCCCTTTCCTTTAAGGAAGCTAGTCTTCTTCTGGCCCAGGTTGTGTCTAGAAATGTCATCTGCAAGCTAGGGCCTGAAATGGGGGCCTCTTGGCTCTGACCAGTGCAAATCTTGCTGTGAAGATGCAAAACAAAGTCCTCCCCACTCTTGCCTCTTCTCTTTTCAAATGGAAGGAAAATGTCTCTTTTGGAGCCATGTGCAAGCTGTGTAGCCTGGGATTAGGGTAGTGGTGATGCCAGCACTCCCTTGGCTGCCCAAGCTGTGTGTCAGTATGTTGCATGCCCCACTTCCCAGTCCACCGTCTCTGGGTCTAGTTGAGCACTAGGACTTGCCTATGAGTTGCTATTTTTATGGCCTAGACTGCCTTTCAAGTTTACTTAGAGACTGAGGGCACTTTGACCCTAGGTGGCAGGTTTGCAGGCACTCAAGTTTGGACTGCTGGGATCTGTGATTCCCCTATTTCTGGGACTAGTTTAAATGGTTCCCCTATGGGTGGGCATCAGCTGATTTTGGTTCAGGTTTCTTTTCTGCTCTAACCAGGCAGTGCTGAGTTCAATGTCTCACAATTGCTGTGTTATATCTCCTACTGAGCCCAGAATCTCTGCACTATGTTGCTGATACCAGGGGTGGGGGAGGGGCGGCATCTGTGATTTGTGACTGTTTGTTCTATCCCTTCAGTGCCTTTTTCAGAGATATGAAATTACAACCAGGTACTATGAGTGCTCCCTGATTTTTTTTTTTTTCTTTGTAGATAGTTGTTAATTTGGTGTCCTTGCAGGGAACGCAATCAGTGGAACTTTCTATTCTGCCATCTTGGTCTGCCTCCTTCCTGCTGTGTATATATACATATATATACATTTTTTTTTTTTTCAGAAGCCCAGTCATAGACTCTTTCCCACTATAGGAGCTCTGTGTCAGGTCAAATAAAGAAAAACTCTGCAAAGATATTCTCTGGGAGCTGTTACTCATGCTAAATTATGAAATTTGTTTTGGACTAGGCCTTTTTGTGAGGCTCCAAACCCATTCTCACTTCTCCAGTGATTGCAAGGCTGCATACTTTTATAACTATCATGATTAAATAGTGATGGGAAATAAAGAAATAGGGTAGAGATATATCATGGCTTTGGAAGTGTACTTAATGGCCCTGAGTGAAATCCTTCCAGTTAGTAAATAGCATAGCAGATAAGGAATGGGATTCATTCCCTCACTCAAGGAAAGCATCAACACAGGCCTTCCTCAATTAATATTCTTTTAATTACAATAAAGTCAGAAAGTATCTAAATAGCCACAGCATTAATATTTTGTAGGGCTGAAAGTGTCATGCATCTGTGCAGACTCTGCAACTGTTAGTAGGGCTGAATCTCAGGCACTCTGTTTTCAACCAAGTTACAGCATAACCCAACTTCAATGTTTATTCAATCCATAGGATTAGGATTTATCTTGAACTCAACTACGCAGTCTGCCTTCTTGAACATTCTAGTTTTTTATTGGACATGAACATTTCCTGGGATCTTATCTATTTGGTACTTTCTAACACAATGCCTAGTCTGTGTCAATGCTTTCCTTGAGTGAGGGGATGAACCCCATTCTTTACCTGCTATACTATTTACTAGCTGGAAAGATTTCTCTTAGAGACATTTAAATACCTCTTTAGCCAGGATATATCTACACTCCACTGCTTGATTTCCCATCACTCACATCCTCTCCTGGCTGGACCTAGTCCAGCAACTTAGACCCTCTCTGATACACTATTCACTAATTCACGATGACTCAAGTCTTTTCAACTAAATTAGTTTCTGAAGTTATTTATACATTCAATTTCCATTTTCTCCTCTACCTTATTGGCTTTTATATTGTATACCTGGTTCCAAACTTTCCCAAGTCAATATCTACTCCATTTAGATCAGTAATGACTACCTTACAGTTCCCATTACATATTATTATATTGGCTTGAATAAAAATTGTACATATTCATAGTGCCACCAGTAATGTACCATTGTTCCTGCAAACTCATAAAAGGTGTTGACTGGTATTAATTTAAAAAATTAAAATCAATTTAAAAAGTATAAAATAACAGGGCATATTTTTAAAATGTAAAGCAAAACAATATCTAAGGGAAAGCATATGTCTTCTTGGCATTTAAAATTTGATTTATTTAATATGATAATATTTCCTTATTTTCATAAATAAATTTAATACATTCTTAAATCTATAATTTCTACTGCAATAACTATGAATAATAATTGAAGATGGCTTAAAATGGAAGTACACAGATATGGAATATTACAACAAAATGTACGAGATATCACAAATAATATAGAAAATGAGAACATGAATAGTTTCTATTATTAAATTTTTTTCTGGATATTCTGGCAGCCAAATTACAAAGAGAAACATATTGGATGATTAAGATTTTATTATCTGGTAATCTATTTTCAAACATATGCTTTAAACACATATTCGAGAAAATTTGAGGTTATGATTTTTATTGCTGTATGCTCCACTGAAAATCCACAAATACACAACCCAAAACAGTTTTATTTCTATTTCTCTCCTGATCTATATTTGGTAGGTATTTTCTTCTTTGCTGCTTCAAATTTTGTAGGTTCACTCATTTTATTTACCTTATAAATATACATGTATTATTTTTCTTTTGCTTTCTTTACCTGTTTCTGAAATTTGGCACAATCTCACAAAATAATCTGGATACATGTTACGGTTCTTTGGGAAATACTGGCAAAATTGTCGTTCTATTTTACCCACTAGTGTTAGATAGTGGAAGAAAGTGGGAATTGTGGGTTTATACTCAAGGAAATAAGTTTAGAAGCTAGTGAGAAAACATTTTATCTTCTTTCAAAGTTGTCCATGATGAATACATATTACTTTTAAATGGAGAGAAATAGGCCAGCTGTAGTGGCTCATGCCTGTAGTGGCTCATGCCTGTAGTGGCAGCACTTTGGGAGCCCAAGGCAGAATGATTTATTGAGCCCTGAAGTTTGAGATCACTCTGGGCAACATAGGGATACCCTGTCTCTACAATTTTTTTTTTTTTTAATTGTCAGGTATGATGGAATGTACCTGTCATCCCAGCCACTCAAGAGGGGATATGAGAATTCTTTGGGCCCTGGAGGTGAAGGCTTCAGTGAACCATGATCACACCACTCCAGCCTGAGTGACAGAGTGAGATTCTGTCTCAAAAAGAAAATGGAGAGAAATGAATCAAACCAAATAATTTGTAGGAAGAATAATATGTTATCCATTTCATCAGTTTTATTTCTGTAAGGGTTTCCATCTGCATGTTGAAACTGGAGATGTGTAACTGGGTACCCCTATTTTTCTAAGAGATAGTTTAATAATTTTTTACCTCCTCTTTTATCTTTTCTCCTATTCCCCATTCCCCACTTTCTCTTTGGCTCTTTAGAAATGCAATATATACCCTTTTTCCTTTCCTTCACCAGACACTCCCTAGAAGACAAGCTTATCTAACTGTGTGATTACTTAAAAGCTCCAGAGTGGAACTCTCTCCCACCAGGAAATTGTCTAAAGAGACAACAGTCTATTTACAACTGAAAGTACAACCTACTTCTGCTACAATGACATCATCTTCACCTCCTCACAGATAAGGCACTGAAGTGAGTCACATGGACCCCCACCTGCTTGCACTCTTTCCTGCATGCCATTCATACCAAAACCCGTTTTTAAAGCACCTGCTTTCTGCTCCAAAAGTGAAGCAGTACCCTTAAGGCAGGAAGTCAGTACTGCATGCCATTCATGCCAAAACCCCTTTTTAAAGCACCTGCTTTCTGCTCCAAAAGTGAAGCAGTACCCTTAAGGCAGGAAGTTGGTACTCCTTCCCTTAAGTTAGCTTTGGAGTGAAGTCACTTTTTAATACCATACCTCATTTCATCAATTGGACTCTGCAAGTGGTTAGTGACTGAACCTGTGATTCAGTTACAGAAATGTTTTCTGTTTTTCACAAATAAAATTTCCTCTTTAGATATACAAGTAGAGATGACTTATATACTTTAAAGTTCACAATAATAGCTACAATGTATTATTTAAAATGTATAATCTCATGTAATCATTTAAGGTAATGCTATCATAATATCCATTGTATATGAAACTGAAGATCATAGATCCTAAATGACTTTTCCAAGGTCTTTAAGGTAGGAAGTCACAGATTATACATTTGAATCCCAAGCTTTATGGCACCAAATTAGATGTTTTTAACCTCTGGGCTATGGTAATTCCTCTGGATGTGGAGTAAGACAGAATAGGAAACAATATCAATCTTTTGAGGGTGAATATGTAGGTTGAAAAATGACATTCGGGAGGGCCAGAGTGGTCGCTTAGAAGCAGCTGCGGTTGCTGTCCATGGCTCTCGCAGAGAGGAATGAAAACAGTGAGTAAATTCTGCACCTTCAACTGAGGTATCCAGGTTCTCGCATTGGGCCTGACTAGGTAAATGGCTCAACCCACAAAGAGCAAGGAAAAGCAAGGTGGTGCTATGGTCCATCTGGGAGTGGTATGGAGCCAGGGGAGCCTCGACCCTCAGCCAAGGAAGTAGGTGATTGATTGTGTGACCTTGCCCGGGAAACCATGCTTTACCCACAGATATTTGCAACCCGTGGATCAGGAGATCCCTTCATGAGCCCATGCTACCAGGGTCTTGGGTCAAAGCACAGAGCTGTGTGGAGTCTCAGCAAAGTGCCTACTCAGTCATGCATGGAAACCCTAAAGTTTTTTGCAGACTCCGGCCCTGGGAATTCTGGATTCGCCACAGATCTATCCATGCATTCCCCTAAGAAGGGGGTTGAATCCAGGGAGCCAAGGGGCATCATTATACAGGCATCACTCCCATGGTATCTCATAAGTTTAGAGCCATTGGAATTCCAGACAGCCAGCGGGTGCAGGCTGGAGACTGCCTGAGATGGACTGAGTTCCTGGAGGAAGGGGCAACTGCCGTCTCTGCAGTGCCAATCATCAATTTTAACCTGCCAGCTCCAGGGAGTCCAGGCGATCCGGATGAGAGGAATTGCAGATAACACAGCACAGCTACTGAGCCAGATTGTGGCCAGACTGCTCCTTTAAGTGGAACCCTGACCCATCCTTCCTCACTGGGCGGGGCCTCTTTGTGGGAATTTCAGCAATTATAGCCAGGGTTATATGAACAGAACTCTGATGTCGCTGAGATGGAGCCCCTCGGGGGAGTGGAGGCCGTGGTCTCTGCAGTTCAGCCAACTTAGACTTTCCAGCCTGGTGGCACTGGAGAGTTTCGCTGGGTGGTTCCCAAAGCACAGGGCACCCATTTTCCAAGGGGTAGCCAGACTGCTTCTTTAAGCAGGTCCCAGGTCCCTCCTGACTGGGTGAGACCTCCCAACAGGGGTTTTCAGACACCTACAGGAGTATTTGTGAGAGATGAAGCCAGCTGGAATTCCTGGGTTGAGTGGGGACTTAGAGAACTTTTCTGTCTTACAAGAGGATTGTAAAACACACCAGTTAGCACTCTGCAGCTAGGATTGTAAAACGCACCAGTCAGCACTCTGTAGCTAGGATTGTAAAACGCACCAATCAATACTCTGTAGCTAGCAAGGGAATTGTAAAATGCACCAATCAGTGCTCTGTAAAAACACATTAATCAGCACTCTGTAGCTAGCAAGAGGATTGTAAAATGTGCCAATCGGTGCTCTGAAGCTAGCAAGAGGATTGTAAAATGCACCAATCAGTGCTCTGTAAAATGCACCAATCAGCAGGATCCTAAAAGTAGCCAATTGCAGGGAGGATTGAAAAAAGGGCACTCTGATAGGACAAAAATGGAGCATGATGGGGACAAATAAGGGAATAAAAGCTGGCCACCCCAGCCAGCAGCAGCAACCCGCTTGAGTCCCTTTCCACACTGTGGAAGCTTTGTTCTTTTGCTCTTCACAATAAACCTTGCCTGGTGTGAGATGGTATCTTATTGTGGTTTTATATATTATATATTTTATATATATAATCAGGTCCACTTGATACAGAGCTGAGTTAAGGTCCTGAATATCTTTGTTAATATATGTTATATTTGTTAATATATGTTATATATATTAATATATATTATTATATATATATACACACATACAACAGAATATACTTTCTTCTCATTGTGATTTTGATTTGCGTTTCTCTAAAGATCAGTGATGTTGAGCTTTTTTTCATATGTTTGTTTGCTGCATTAACGTCTTATTTCGAGAAGGGTCTGTTCATGTTCTTTGCCTACTTTTTAATGGGGTTGTTTGTTTTTTCTTGTAAATTTGTATTTCTGTGACGTCAGTGGTGATATCCTCCTTATCATTTTTAGTTTATTTGATTCTTCTCACTTTTTAAATTTATTAGTCTAGCTAGCAGTCTATCTATTAAATTAATTTTTTTCCACAAAGCCGGTTCCTGGATTTGTTGATTTTTTGAAAAGATTCTTGTTATCTTTATATTCTTTAGTTCAGCTCTGATTTTGATTATTTATTGTCCTCTCCTAGCTTTGGTGTTTGCTTGCTCTTGGTTCTCTAGTTCTTTTAGTTGTGATGTTAGGCTGTTGATTTAAGATCTTTGTAGCTGTTTGATGTGGGCTTTTAGTAGTATAAATTTCCCTCTTAATACACTTGAGCTGTGTCCCAGAGATTCTGGAATGTTGTCTCTTTCTTCTTAGTAGTTTAAAATAACTTATTGATTTCTGCCTTAATTTCATTATTTACACAAGAGTCATTCAGGAGCAGGTTGTTCAATTTCCATGATTAGTTGTGTGGTTTGAGTGAATTTCTTAATCTCGAGTTCTAATTTTATTGCACTGTACTCTGAGGGACTCTTTGTTATAATTTCAGTTCTTTTTCATTTGCCAATGACTGTTTTACTTCCAATTATGTGATGAATTTTAGAGTAAGTGCCATGTGGTGATGAGAAGACTTATTTATGGCGAGGAGTTTCTTCTGGACAATTAAATTGGTTTGTGAGCTCCACCCTGTCTTATAAGTGGTGGAAAATTAGAGGCTTGTCAATAGTAAAGGGTTTGGATGCCATCTAGCCACTGCTTTTCTCCTTTGAAGTATTCTACCTTTATTTGTAATAACCAACCTTACTGAATAGTAACACCCAATTACAAATCTTCAACTTTAAATTGAGGAACAAAGAGGTGGGCTTTCCCTGTTAAGTTATTCTGTAAGAATGCAGCAATTTCTATAATGTAAAATGTAAAGATAAAGAGCATCCCATGCTCCATTGTATTTCTTGTTATACAAATTGTCACATGAACATAGAGATGTTTAAGGCTTTCTTTGCCTTGCTTTTCTAATGTCAGTTTTCCAAATTTATATATTCACAAATAAAATAAGGAGTGTCATTAGAAAAATGACTGTGAAGTTCTCATTGTGCTTCTGCCAAATTACCAAATTATCTAAGCACCCTATGCGACACTCAATGATTTAATTTGGTTTTAGTAGCGATAACTTATTTTTAAATTTTGGGTAATAATAAAACAGTATGAAATTATCATGTTAAGTGAAACTTAAAACTGGAATTCTTCACAATAATAATCATTAGTTAGCCACTTAATGGTATAAAGTTTTTTTAAGTACTAGGGTTTGTAGTGCCAACTACTTGGAGGCTGAGGTAGGAGGATCACTTGAGCCCGGTAGGTCAATGCTGCAGTAAGCCGTGATCACGTCCCTGAACTCTAATCTGGGCAACAGAGCAAGACTCTGTTTCGAAAAAAATTTTTTTAAAGATTATTTATGCATTATCGTTCAAATGACTGAGAGGCACAGGGTAACTGGAAGAAACCCAAAAAGGCAAACAAAGAGCCCATTTCATTACAATCTCTGAAGTCTCCACAAAATATCAACTATATTGAAAAGTAAAAAAGAATAATTCAAACTATTTTAATTAATCACATTTTACCTACAGCCACAGCAGATGTCACTGTAGTAACTGAGGAGAGTTTCTGTAGACAAAGGTGATCAATTAAAATGTATCTTTTAAATATAGAAAAATTAGCACGTTTTCTCCAGATATATTTAGCTATACACAATAAAAATACAAGTATATTTCATAATATATTTATATAGACTTTATTTTAGAGCAGTTTTGGGTTCTTAGGAAAATCATGTGAAATGTAAAAGGATTTCTGTGTACTTCCGGCCCTATTTATGCACAGCCTCCTCACTATCAATATTCCCTACTAGAGTAGTGGTACATTTGTTACAATCAATGAAACTACATTTACACATCATTATCATCCAAAGTCCATAGTTTACCTTAAGGTTTCACTATTGACGTTGTATATTTTATGGGTTTGAACAAATGTATATTGAACAAATGTATAAAGATATGTATCCAGAATTATAGTAACATGCTGAATAGTTTCATGGTTTAAACATTCTCTGTGCTCTTCCAGTTCATCCCTCCTTCCTTGCAGTCCCTAGCTAACATGAATTATTTTTCTGTCTTCATAGTTCTGCTGTTTCCAGTATGTCATATAGTTAGAATTATACAGTCTGTATCTTTTTTAGATGCACTTCTTTTACTTAGTAGTATGCATTTACATTTCCTCAGTGTATTTTCACGGTGTGATGGCTCATTTCTTTTTGATACTGAACAATATTCTTTTGTATGGATACACGAAAGTTTATTTATCTATTTATTTACTGAAGGACATCTTGACTGTTTTCTAGTTTGGGCAATTATGAATAAAGCTGCTCTAAACATCTGTGTTCAGAATTTTGTGTGGACATACGTTTTCAATTCATTTGGGTAAATATCAAAGAGCATGACTGCTGGATTATATGGTGAGAATATGTTTGGTTTAATAAGAAACTGCCAAACTGTCTTCCTGTTGCTCCACATTCTCATCTGCATATGGTGTTGTCAGCATTTTGGATTTTATAGGTGTGTCCTGGCATCTCATTAATCTTTCAATTTGAAATTCCCCGATGAAATACGATTTTGAGCATTTTTTATATTTGTATTTGCCATTTGTGTGTTTCTTCAGTGAAGTTTGTGTTTAAGTATTTTGTTCATTATATTTTTTTTTAATTGTTGAGGTTTTTTAGAATAGACTTTATTTTTAGAGCAGTTTTAGTTTCACAGGAAAATTGAAAGGAAAGTACAGAGAGTTCTCAGGTGCCCACCAGCTTTCCAACATGCACAACCTCCCTGACTAACAACATCCCCCACCAAAATGGTACATATGTTGCAATCAATGAACCTACACTGACATACCTTTATCATCCAAAGTCTGTAGTTTACATTAGGGTTCACTCTTGCGTTGTATATCCTGTGGGTCTTGACAAATGTTTAAAGCCATATATCTACCATTATATTATCATAAAAAAGAGTTTCACTGTAATAAAATTCCTCTGTTCTCTGCCTTTTCATCCCCTTCTCTGACTTAAGCCCTGACAACCACTGATCTTTTTATTTTCTTCATAATATTGCCTTTTGGACATATAGTTGTAATCATACAGTCTATCATTTTCATATTGGTTCCTTTCACTTAGCAATATGCATTTTGGTGATTCCACATCTTTTCATGGCTTGATAGCTTGTTCCTTTTTAATGCTGAGTGATGTCCCATTGTTTGGATGTAAACCAATTTATTTATTCATTTATCTACTGAAGGAAATCTTGGTTGCTTTCGAGGTTTTGGTAATTGTGAATAAAGATGCTATAAACATTTGCCTGAAGGGTTTTGCGTGGGCATAAGTTTTTAATTCAATTGGGTAAATACCCATGAGCACAACCGCTGGATCACATGGTAAGGCATGTTTAACATTGTAAGAAACTGCCAACAGTCTTCTAAAGTTTCTGTTCCATTTTGCATTTCCACTAGCAATGAATTAGAGCTCCTGTCGTTCTACATTCTTGCCAGCAATTGGTGTTGTCAGTGTTCTAGATTTTGGCCATTCTAATAGGTGTGTAGTGGTATCTCATTGTAGTTTTATTTCCAGTGTATACCTTTTGATTTTTTGTGTATACCTTCTTTATGTATCTTCTTTGGTGATGTGCCTGTTCAGGTCTTTCACTTATTTTTTAAATTGCTTGGTAATTTTCTTCTTGTTGAGATTTTAGAGTTCTTTTAAGTTTCTTACCTGGGTATATTGCATGATGCTAAGGTTTGGAGTACAAATGATTCTGTCACCTAAGCACTGAGCATTGTACCCAATAAGTAGCTTTTCAATCCTTGACTCCTATGTCCCCAGTAGTCCCTAGTGTCAATTATTGCCTTCTGCATGTCCATGAGTACCTGATGTTTAGCTCCCAATTAAAAGTAAGAACATACAGTATTTGGTTTTCTGTCTCTGCATTAATTCACTTAGGATAATGGTCTTTAGCTGCATTCATGTTGCTGCAAAGAATATAATCTCATTCTCTTTTATGGTTGCATAGTATTCCATGGTATATGCATGCCATATTTTCTTTTTTTGTTTTTGATTTCTAACATGTATTTTAAATTCAGGTGTACATGTGCAGGTTGTGCAGGTTTGTTACGTAGGTAAACATGTGTCATGGTGGTTTGCTGCACAGATCATCCCATCACCTATGTATTAAGCCCAGAATCCATCAGCTATTCTTCCTGATGCTTTCTCCTCTGCCACCCACCCTCTGACAGGCCTGGGTGTGTGTTGTTTCACACCCACCCTCATGCCTGCCACGTGTTCATGTGTTCTCATCCTTCAGTTCCCAACAGTTTTCACTTAAAAGTGAGAATATGCAGTGTTTGATTTCTGTCCCTACATTAGTTTGCTGAGCATAATGGCTTCCAGCTTCATCCATGTCCCAATCTCATTCTTTTTCATGGCTGCACAGTATTCCTTGGTGTATATGTACCACAGTTTTTTATCCAGTTTATCACTGATGGGCATTTAGGTTGATTCCATGTCCTTGCTATTGTGAATAATGCTGCAATAAACATAGGCATGGATGTATCTTTATAATAGAAGTATTTATATTACTTTGGGTATATACCCAGTGATGGGATAACTGGGTCAAATGGTGTTTCTGTCTCTAGCTCTTTGAGAAATTGCTACGCTGACTTCCACAATGGTTGAAGTAATTTACACTCTCACAAACAGTGTAAAAGTTTCCTTTTCCTCCACAACTTTGCCAGCATTCTTTTTGTTTTGTTTTGTTTTGTTTTTGTTTTTTTAAACTTTTTAGTAATAACCATTCTGCCTGGTGTGAGATGGTATCTTATTGTGGTTTTGATTTGCATTTCTCTAATGATCAGTGATATTGAGATTTTTTTTTCATGTTTGTTGGCTGCAAAATGTCTTCTTTTGGGAACTGTCTGCTAATGTCCTTTGGCTGCTTTTTAATAAGTTTGTTTGTTTATTTCTTGAAAATTGGTTTAAGTTTCCTGTAGACTGTAGATATTAGACTTTTGTCAGATGGGTAGATTGCAAACATTTTCTCCCATTCTGTAGGTTGTCTGTTTACTCTGATGATAGTTTTTTTTTTTTTTTTTTTTGCTATGCAAAGGCACTTTAATTTAATTAGATTTCATTTGTCACTTGTCAATTTTTGCTTTTGTTACAATTGTTTTTGGCATTTTCCTCTTGAAATCTGCCCTTGCCTATGTGATGAATGGTATTGTCTAGATCTTCTTCTAGGGTTTTTATAGTTTTGGGTATTACATTTAAGAGCTTAATCCATCTTGAGTTAATTTTTGCATAAGGTATAAGAAAGGAGTTCAGTTTCAATTTTTTGCACATGGCTAACCAGTTTTTCCAGCACCATTTATTAAATAGGAAATCCACTTCCCATTTCTTGTTTTTGTCAGGTTTTTTGAAGATCAGATGGTCGTAGGTGTGTGGTCTTATTTCTGGGTTCTCTGTTCTGTTCCATTGGTCTGTTCCATGTGTCTGTTTTTGTACCAGTACAATGCTGTTTTAATTACTATAGCCTTGCAGCATAGTTTGAATTCAGGTAGCCTGATGCCTCCAGCTTTGTTCTTTTTGCTTAATATTGTCTTGGTCATTCAGGCTTTTTTGCAGTTCCATATGAATTACTAAATAGTTTCTTCTAATTCTGTAAAGAATATCAATGGTAGTTTAATGGGAATAGCACTGAATCTGTAAATTTGGGCAGGATGGCAATTTTTGTCACATTGGTTCTTTCTATCCATGATCATGTAATGTTATTCCATTTCCTTTTATTATTTCCCATTTCTTTGAGCAGTACTTTGTAGTTCTTGAAGACATCTTTTACTTCCCTTGTTAGCTAACTTTCTAGATATTTTACTCTTTTGTAGCAATTGTGAATGGGAATTCATTCATGATTTGGCTCTCTGCTTCTCTATTTTTGGTGTATAGCAATGCTTGTGATTTTTGCACATTGATTCTGTATCCTGAGATTTTGCTGAAGTTGCTTATCAGCTTAAGAAGCTTTGGGACTGAGACCTTGGAGTTTTCTAGATATAGGATCATATCATCTGCAAAGAAAGATAATTTGGCTTCCTCTCTTCCTACTTGAATACACACTTAATTTTTTTCTCTTACTTGATTGACCTGACCAGAACTTCCAATCCTATGTTGGGTAGGAGTGGTGAGGAAGGGCATCCTTGTCTTGTGCCAGATTTCAAGGAGAATGCTTCCCACTTTTGCCCATTCAGTATGATATTGGCTATGGGTTGGTCATATATGATTTTTATTATTTTGAGGTATTTTCTTTCAATACTTATTTGAGAGTTTTTAACATGAAGAGATACAGAATTTTATTGAAGGACTTTTCTGCATCTATTGAGATAAACATGTGGTTTTTGTTTTTAGTTCTGCTTATGTAATGAATTACATTTATTGATTTGCATACGCATCCTGGAGATGAAGCCAACTTGATTGTGGTGGATAAGCTATTTGATGTGCTAATGGATTCAGTTTGACAGTATTTTGTTGAGGATTTTTGAAGAATGTTCATCAAGGATATTGACCTGAAGTTTTCTTTATTTTTTGTATCTCTACCAGGTTTTTGTATTAGGACGATGCTGGCCTCATATAATCAGTTAGGGAGGAGTCTCTCCTTTTTAACTGTTTGGAAGAGTTTCAATAGAAATGGTACCAGCTCTTCTTTGCACCTCAGGTAGAACTCAGTTGTCAATCTGTCTGGTTCTGGGCTTTCTTTTGCTTGGTAGACCATTTATTAGTTCATTTTCAGTACTTGTTATTTGTCTATTCAGGGATTCAATTTCTTCCTGGTTCAGTCTTGGGAGAATGTATGAGTCCAGGAATTTATCCATTGCTTCTAGATTTTATCTTTTATGTGCATAGAGGTGTTTAAGTTGTTCTCTGATTTTTTTAAAAATTATATATGTGGGGTCAGTGGTAATGTTCTCCTTATCATTTCTGGTTTGTTTGATTTTCCTACATTTTTTCTTTATTAGTCTACTTAGTAAAACCAGCTCCTGGATTTGTTTTCTTCAAGGTTCTTTGTGTGTGTGTGTGTGTGTGTGTGTTTTGTCTTCTTTAGTTCAGCTCTGATCTTGGTTATTTCTTGTCTTCTGATAGCTTTGCTATTTGTTTGCTCTTAGTTCTCTAGTTTAGTTGTGATGTTAGGTTGCCAATTTGAGATCTTTCTAGCTTTCTGATGTGGGCATTTGGTGCTATAAGTTTCCCTCTTAATATTACTTGAGTTGTGGCTGGGCGCGGTGGCTCACGCCTGTAATCCCTGCACTTTGGGAGGCCGAGGCGGGCGGATCACGAGGTCAGGAGATCGAGACCATCCTGGCTAACACGGTGAAACCCCGTCTCTACTAAAATACAAAAAATTAGCCGGGCGCGGTGGCGGGTGCCTGTAGTCCCAGCTACTCGGGAGGCTGAGGCAGGAGAATGGCGCAAACCCGGGAGGCGGAGCTTGCAGTGAGCCAAGATCGCGCCACTGCACTCCAGCCTGGGCAACAGAGTGCAGACTCTGCCACAAAAAAAAAAAAAAAAAAAATATATTACTTGAGTTGTATCTCAGAGATTCCAGTATGTTGTATCTTTGTTCTTATTAGTTTAACAGAATTTCTTGATTTCTGCCTTAATTTCATTTTTCACCCAAGGGTCATTCAGGAGCAGGTTGTTCAGTTTCTATGCAGTTGTTTGTATTTCAGTGAATTTTAAAATTTTGAGTTATAATTTGATTTCATTGTG
Source organism: Papio anubis (assembly GCF_008728515.1). NCBI lineage: Eukaryota > Metazoa > Chordata > Mammalia > Primates > Cercopithecidae > Papio > Papio anubis. Next base: position 70,999,531 of record NC_044996.1, on the reverse strand, counting down.
GTCTGAAAGACTCTTTGTTATGATTTCAGTTCTTTTGCATTTGCTGAGGAGTGTTTTACTGCCGATTATGTGGTCAATTTTAGAGTAAGTGCCATGTGACAATGATAAGAATGTATATTTTGTTGTGTCTGGGTGGAGAATTCTGTATATTTCTAACAAGTCCATTTGATCTGGAGCTGAGTTCAAGTCCTGAAGATCCTTGTCAATTTTCCATCTCCACGATCTGACTAATATTGTCAGTGGGGTGTTAAAGTGTCCCACTCTTATTGTGTGGGAGTCTACGTCTCTTTGAAGATCTCTAAGAACTTTCTTTATGAATCTGGGTGCTCCTGTGTTGAGTGCATATATATTTATGATAGTTAGTTCTTCCTGTTAAATTAAACCCTTCACCATTATGTAATGGCCTCTTTGTCTTTTTTTTTAATCTTTGTTGGTATAAAGACTGTTATGTCAGAAACTAGGATTGCAGTTCAAGCTTTTTTTCTGTTTTCCATTTGCTTGGTAAGCTTTCCACCATCGGTATTTATTTATTTATTTATTTATTTATTTTTGAGACTATGTTTGTCTTGGCATATGAGATGGTTCTTTTGAAGACAGCGTACCAAAGGGTCTTGGTTCTTTATTCAGCTTGTCATCTGTGTCTTTTAATTGGGTCATTTAGCCTGTTTACATTTAAGGTTAATATTGTTATGTGTGGATTTGATCCTGTCATCATGATGCTACCTGGTTGTTTTGCAGACTTGTTTATGTTGTTGCTTCATGGTGTCACTGATCTGTTAACTTCAGTGTGTTTTTGTAGTGGCTCGTAATGCTTTTTCTTTCCATATTTAGTACTTCTTTTAGGAGCTATTGCAAGGCATCCCTGGTGGTAATGAATTTTCTCAGCATTTGCTTGTCTAAAAAGGATATTATTTCACCTTTGCTTATAAAGCTCAGTTTGGCTGGATATGAAATTCTGCACTGGAAATTCTTTCCTCTAAGAATGTTGAATATTGGCCCCCAATCTCTTCTGGCTTGTAGGGTTGCCACTGAGAGGTCCACTGCTAGTCTGATGGGCTTCCCTTTGTAGGTGGCTTGGCCTTCGTCTCTGGCTGCCCTTAACACTTTTTCTTTCATTTTGACCTTGGAGAATCTGTTGATTATGTGTCTTGGGGTTGATCTTCTCATGGAGTATCTTACTGGGGTTCTCTAGATTTCCTGAATTTAAATGTTAGCCTGTCTTGCCAGGTTGCTGGAGTTCTTCTGATGATATCCTGAAGTATGATTTCCAAATTGGTTCCATTCTCCCCGTCTTTTTCAGGTACCGCAATCAGTCATAGATTTGGTCTCTTTACATAATTTCATATTTCTCGGAGGTTTTGTTCATTCATTTTCATTCTTTTTTCTCTATTCTTGTCTGCCTGTTGTATTTCAGAAAGATAGTCTTCAACCTCTGAGATTAGTTTCTCTGCTTGGTCTATTCTGCTATTAATACTTGTGACTGCATTGTGAAGTTCTTGGAGTGTGTTTTTCAGTTCTAACATGTGAATTATGTTCCTTTCTAAACTAGCTATTTTGGCTGTCACCTCCTGTATTTTTTTCTAATGATTCTTAGCTTCTTTGCATTGGGTTATGATGTGCTCCTTTAGCTAAGTGAAGTTTGTTATTGCACCCCTTCCGAAGGCTACTTCTGGCAGTTAAACCATCTCAACCTCAGCTCAGTTCTGATCCCTTGCTGTAGAGTTGTTGCAGTCATTTGGAGGGAAATGGGGCACTCTGGCTTTTTGAGTTTTCAGCATTTTTGTGCTGATTCTTTCTCATCTTTGTGGGCTTATCTACCTTCGATCTTCAAGGTTGCTGACCGTTGTATGGGTTTTTTGAGGTTTTATTATTGTTGTTGTTTTCTGTTAGTTTATTTTTCTTTTAACAGTCTGGTCACTCATTTATAGGGCTACTGTGGTTTGCTGTGGGTCTACTGTAGACCCTTGTTGCCTTGTTTTTCTCCATACCTGGATCTACCACCAGCGAAGGCTGCAAAATAGCAAAGCCCTGCCCCTTTTGCAGCCTGCCCCTTCCTCTGGAATCTCTGTCAGAGTGGGGTACTGATCTATGGCTGGCCTGAATGCACCTGTAGGAGGTGGTTGGAGACCACAATAAGGAGGTCTCCCCCAGTCAGGAAGAAGGGGATCAGGGGTTCATTTAAAGGATCAGTCTTGGTGCTTTTTGATAGAGCAGCTGTGCTGTGTTGGGAATACTTTCATTTCCTAATCTCTTTGGGCTCTCTGAGGCCTGCCGGCTGGACCAGCTGAGAAGGCTGACCCGCCCCTCTGGCACCCTGTCCCAGGGAGTAATCAGAGCTTGGTCAGTCCCATAGAACATGGGTGGAGGTGACCAGAGGCCCCACTTTTAGGATCCACACTGACAGGAGGAGTAGACTTGGGTCCAGCTTAAAGGAGCAGTCTGACCACGCCTCTACAAAACATCTGTGTCATAGTAGGGAGCTGTCTCTGCCCCTGTCAACTTGGACTCTCTGAAGCCCACAGGTTGGAACTCCCGAGTATTCAACCAACCCAGGTGGCGGCCCTCCTCTCCCCTGGGCACTCCATCCCAGTGAGAGATCAGAGTTCTGTCCCTAATACATGCAGGCAAGCAGGGTTGGAGGGCGAGACTGGGAGGTTCCCTCCAGTGAGGAGGAATGGATCAAGGCCCCTCTTAAAGAAGCAGCCTGGCCAAGATCTGGCAAAGCTGCTGTGCTGCACTTCCGGGGGGACCCTTCCTTGTTTAGACCGTTTGGACTCCCTAAAGCTTGCAAGTTGGAACAGCTGAGTTGATCAAACAGCAGAGATGCTGCTGACTCCTCCTGTGGGGAACTCCCTCCAGTCTCAGGAAGGCTCTACCCTGTTGCCAGTGGCTGGCTGGAATTACAAGTTAATGGGTCTTATCTTGTGAGGTGCCATGGAAGTGGGACCTGCTTGGCTTCCCCTTCCTAGGGATATGTGAGAACCTCCTGCCTTGCCTGAATTGCAGACACATTTGTTGGGGATCCCGGAGCCAGAGTATGTAAAGCTTCCGGGTCTCTGTTCATGCCTAAGCAGCTGCTCTGTCAAGACTCCACACAGCTCTGTGTGTCAGACCCAAGGCTCTGGTGGCGTGGGCTCACAAGGGATTTTTCTGATCCACGGGTTGCAAAGATCCATGAGAGAAGTGTGGTTTCCTGGGGTTGCACAATCACTCCCCACTTTCCTTGGCTGAGGATGGGAGTTCCCTTGGCTCCATGTCACTCCTGGGTGGGCCATCACCACACCCTGCTTTTCCTCATTCTCCGTGGGTCGAGTTGTTTCCCTAATGAGTACCAATGAGAGAACCTGTATGTTTCAGTTGGAGGTGCTGTATTCATTCTAGGGAAACAACTCACAGTGAATGAATACAGCACTTTCAACTGAAATATACACGTTCTCTCACTGGGACTGATTTTTCTTCTCTGTAAGTTCGGCAGACCACAGCTGCCGATTGTCGAGTTTTAAAAGTATTTTGCACATTTTGGATAAAAACCCTTTATCAAATATATCTTTTGCAAATATTTTCTCCCAGTCTGTACCTTATCATCTTCTCATTCTCTTGAGATTGTCTTTTGTAGAATAGATGTTTCTAATTTTAATTAGGTCCAGCTAATTAATTATCTTTTCCATGGATTGTGCATTTGAAACAATCTAAAATGCCATTGCAATGTCCAAGATCTCCTAGATTTTATCCTATGTTATTTTCCAGTAGTTCATAGTTTTGTGTTTTACATTTAGGTATATTATCCATTTTTGAGATGTTTTCTGAGGATATAAGATCTATGTCTAGATTTTTTTTTTTCTTGCACATGATTGTCCAACTGTCCCAGCATCATTTATTGAAAAGATGATATTTTATCCATTGTGTTGCTTTTACTCTTTTATAAAACATCAATTTACTAGGGTTACATTGGTATACTTCTGGGTTCTCTGTTCTGTTCCATTGATCTGCTTGTCTTATCTTTCATCAATACCACATTGTCTTGATTACCGTAGCTTTACAGTGATTCTTGAAGTCAGAATGTGTCAGTCCTACAACTTCATTCTTCAATATTGTATTGGCTCTTCTGTGTCTTTTGTTTCTTCATATACATTTACAGTTTGTTCATATTCACAAAATAGATTATTGGGATTTTAATTGGAATTTCATTGACTCTTTAGATCAAGTTTAGGAAAACTGACACCTTGAAAATATTGAGTTTTCCTTTCCATGAACCTGGAATATCTCTCCATTTATTTGATTCTTCCTTGGTTTCTTTCAACAGTTTTGTATTTTTCCCCATATAGATCTTATAGTTAAAAAAAATTATATCTAAATATTTCATTTGTTTTTTCATATATGTGTGTGTGTGTGTGTGTGTGTGTGTGTGTGTGTGTGTGTATACACTTTAAGTTCTGGGATCCATGTACAGAACCTGCAGGTTTGTTACATAGGTACACATTTGCCATGGTGGTTTGCTGCACCCATCAACCTGTCATTTACATTAGATATTTCTCCTAATGCTATCTCTCCCCTTGTCCCACAACCCCCGACAGGCCCTGGTGTGTGATGTTTCCCTCCCTGTTCCCATATGTTCTCATTTTTCAACATGCAGTGTTTGGTTTTCTGTCCCTGCATTAGTTTGCTGAGAATGATGATTTCCAGATTAATCCATGTCCCTGCAAAGGACATGAACTTATTCTTTTTTATGGCAGCGTAGTATTCCATGGTGTATATGTGCCACATTTTCTTTATCCAGTCTATCATTGATGGGCATTAGGGTTGACTCCAATTCTTTGCTATTGTAAATAGTGCTGCAATAAATATATGTGTGAATGTGTCTTTATATTGGAATGATTTATAATCCTTTAGGTATGTACCCAGTAATGCAACTACTGGGTCAAATGTTATTTCTTGTTCTAGATCTCTGAGGAATCACCACACTGTCTTCCACAATGGTTGAACTAATTTATGCTCTCACCAACGCTGTTAAAGCATTCCTATTTCTCCACATCCTCTCCAGCATCTGTTGTTTCCTGTATTTTTTAATAATCGCCATTCTAGCTGGCATGAGATAGTATCTCACTGTGGTTTTGATTTGCATTTCTCTAATCACCGGTGATGATGAACTTGTTTTCACATTTTGTTTGCTGCATAAATGTCTTCTTTTGAGAAGTGTCTGTTCATATCCTTCACCCACTTTTTGATGGGGTTGTTTGTTTTGTTCTTGTAATTTGTTTAAGTTCCTTGTAGATTTTGTATATTAGCCCTTTGTCTGATGAATAGATTGCAAAAATTTTCTCCCATTCTGTAGGGTGCCTGTTCACTCTGATGATAGTTTCTTTTGCTTTGCAGAAGCTCTTTAGTTTAATTAGATACCATTTGCCAATTTTGGCTTTTGTAGCCATTGCTTTTGATGTTTTAGTCATGAAATCTTTGCCCATGCCTTTGTCTTGATAATATTGCCTAGGTTTTCTTCTAGGGCTTTTATGATTTTGGTCTTATATTTAAATGTTTAATCCGTCTTGAGTTAATTTTTGTATAAGGTGTAAGGAAGGGGTCCAGTTTCAGTTTTCTGCATATGGCTAGCCGGTTTTCCCAACACCATTTATTAAATAAAGAATCTTTTCCCCATTGCTTGTTTTTGTCAGGTTTGTCAAAGGTCAGCTGGTTGTAGATGTGTGGTGTTATTTCTGAGGCCTCTGTTCTGTTCCATTGGTCTATATATCTGTTTTGGTATGAGTAACATGCTGTTTTGGTTACTGTAGCCTTGTAGTATAGTTTGAAGCCAGGTAACATGATGCCTCCAGCTTTGTTCTTTTTGCTTAGGATTGTCTTGGCTTTGTGGACTCTTTTTTGGTTCCTTATGAAATTTAAAGTAGTGTTTTCTAATTCTGTGAAGAAAGCCAATGTTAGCTTCATGGAAATAGCATTAAATCTATATATTACTTTGCCAACTATTGCCATTTTCACAATATTGATTCTTCCTATGCACAAGCATGGAATGGTTTTCCATTTGTTTGTGTCTTCTCTTATTTCCTTGAGCAGTGGTTTGTAGTTCTCCTTGAATAGGTCCTTCACATCCCTTGTAAGTTGTATTCCTAGGTATTTTATTCTCTTTGTAATAATTGTGAATGGGAGTTCACTCATGATTTGGCTCTCTGTTTGTCTGTTACTGGTGTGTAGGAATGCTTGTGATTTTTGCACTTTGATTTTGTACCCTGAGACTTTGCTGAAGTTGCTTATCAGCTTAAGGAGATTTTGGGCTGAGATGATGGGGTTTTCTAAATATACAGTCATGTCATCTGCAAGCAGAGACAATTTGACTTCCTCTCTTCCTATTTGAACACACTTTATTTTCTTCTCTTCCCTGATTGCCCTGGCCAGATCTTCTAATACTATGTTGAATAGGAGTGGTGAGAGAGTGCATCCTTGTCTTGTGCTGGTTTTCAAAGGGAATGCTTCTACCTTTTGCCCATTCAGTGTGATATTGGCTGTGGGTTTGTCATAAATAGCTCTTATTGTTTTGAGATGTGTTCCATCAAGCCCTAGTTTATTGAGTGTTTTTAGCATGAAATGGTGTGGAATTTTATCAAAGGCCTTTTGTGCATCTACTGTGGTAATCCTGTGGTTTTTGTCATTGGTTCTGTTTATGTGATGGATTACGTTTATTGATTTGCATGTGTTGAACCAGCCTTGCACCCCAGGCATGAAGCCGACTTGACTGTGGTGGGTAAGTGCCTCTGGATTCGGTTTGCCAGTATTTTATAGAGGATTTTCTCATCGATGTTCATCAGGGATATTAGCCTGAAATTTTCTGTTTTTGTTGTGTCTCTGCCAGGTTTTGGTATCAGGATAATGCTGGTCTCATAAAACGAGTTAGAGGGGAATCCTTCTTTTTCTATTGTTTGGAATAGTTTCAGAAGGAATGGTACCAGCTCCTCTTTGCACCTCTGGTAGAATTTGGCTGTGAATCCATTTGGTTCTGATCTTTTTTTGGTTGGTAGGCTATTAATTATTACCTCAATTTCAGAACTTGTTATTGGTCTATTTAGGGGTTTGACTCCTTCCTGGTTTAGTCTTGGGAGGGTGTATGTGTCCAGGAATTTATCCATTTCTTCTATATTTTCTAGTTTATTTGTGTAGAGGTGTTTATAGTATTCTCCGATGGTAGTTTGTATTTCTGTGGGATCAGTGGTGATATCCCCTTTATCATTTTTATTGTGTCTAATCGATTCTTCTCTCTTTTGTTCTTTAATAGTCTGGTTAGAGTTCTATATAGTTTGTTAATCTAAGTATTTCATTTTTGGGTACTAGTATAAATGTTGTTATTTTAAAATTCGGATTCCACTTGTTCTTTCCTAGTATATAAGAAAGCATTTCTTTTTTGTAAATTTACCTTGTACTTTGTATCCTTGCTAAAGTCACTTTTTAGTTTTAAGAGCTTTTTTGTTGTTTTTGTAAGTTCTTTTATATTTTTTACAAAGACAGTTATGTCATCTAAGAACAAAGACTTCCGAATCTGTCCACTGTTTATTTCCTGTTAAAAAATCTTGTTGTATTAGATTGTATTTCCAGTATAACGTTGAAAAGAAGTAGTGAGAGGGTACATCCTTGCTTTGTTCCTGATATTATTAGAAAAGTTTCTAGTTTGTTATCAATTAACTATGATGTTATTTGTAGGATATTTGTAGATATTTTTTATCGATTTGAAGTTCCCCTCTATTTCTAGTTTGCTACAGATTTTATTAAATAATGACTGCGTTTTGGATTTTGTAAAATCTTTTTTATACATTTATTGGTATAATCATGTGATTTTTTTCTCTAATCTGTTGATGTGACAAATCACATTGTTTTTCAAATATTGAACTAGCCTTGCAAACCAGAAAAAAAAAATCTTAGTTGGTTGTGGTGTATAAGTATTTTTATATGCTCTTAGCTTTTATTTGCTAATATTTTATTGAGAATTGGTATTAGGTATTTTGTGAGACATATTGGTCTGCAGTTTTTGTTTTGCTTTTGTTTTTGTAATGTCTTTGTCCGGTTTTATTATTGGTAATCCTGGCCTCATTGAACAAGTTAAGAAAAATCCTCTCTCTTTCTGTCTTCTGGAAGAGATTATAGAAAATTGATATAAGTTCTTCCTTAAATGTTTGGTGGAATTCTCCAGTGAACCCATCTGTGTCTGAAGTGTTGTGTTTCATAAGGTTATTAACTATTGATTCAATTTCTTTAATAGTTTTAAACCTATTCATACAATCTGTTCTTGTGTGAGTTTTGATGGATTGTGTCTCTTGAAAAATTTGTTCATTACATATAGCTTATCAGTTTTGTAGAAATGGAGTTTCCAATATTTCATTATTATCTTTTTAATGTCCATGTGATCCACAGTGATGACCTCTCTTGCATTTATCATAAGAGTTTTTTGTGTCTTCTCTCTTCCTTAGGTCAGCTAAAGGCTTTTCGATTTTATGGATCTTTTGAAAGACTCAGCTTTTGATTTTTTCGATTTCACTATTGATTTTCTGTTTTTAATTTCATTGATTTCTACTCTTTTATGTTTTTTATATTGCTTACATCGGATTTAATTTGCTTTTTTTTAGTTTCCTACAGTGGAAACTTAGAAGAGTGATTTTAGATATTTCTATTTTTTCTGATACATGCATTTAATGTAATAAATTTCCCTTGTAGTTCTGCTTTCATTACATCTCACAAATTTTGATAAGTTCTATTTTCGTATCCATTTAATAGAAAATATTTTTGCATTTCTCTTGAGATTTCTTCTTTGATCCATGTGCTATTTAAATTCTGTTGTTTAGGTAGGCATTGTGGTGCATGCCTGTAATCGCAGCTGCTACTGGAGAGGTTGAGGCACGATGACCATATGAGCCCAGGAGGTCAAGGCTGAAGTGAGCTATGATTGTGCCAGTGCTCTCCAGCCTGGTGACAGAGCAAGACCTCATCTCTCTAAAAACATTGTATGTTTTTAATCTCTAAGTATTTTGGGAGTATGGGTTTATAAACATTTATAAACATTGTATTATGATTTAAGAGATGAATTTTATCTATTTTAATAATATAGCTCTTGTCACACTTATCTCTGATTCAATCCTGATCTCTTTTTGGGAAACATTTGAGTACATTTTGACTTCTGTTTGGCTCACCTCTGTGCATGTGTAGAAGTACGCTCATATGCCTGAAGAAACAGCATATATAAGGAGAGCCTAGGCCTTCTGTTGAGCCAGGAGGGGTGTATGATGGCATGAATTTGCAAATACAGTTATGGGTTTGCAATAAATATCACATCATTTAGTTTAAAAAATCAAATTAAAGTTGATTCTGAGGCTCCTTCCTAACCAAACAATTTTAGTCACTGGGTGTTGCATTTGTGTGTGTGCGTGTGTGTGTGTGTGTGAGAGAGAGAGAGAGAGAGCGTGCGCGAGAGAGCAAGAGTATACAAGGACCTTTTCCCTCCTTTAGAATCTCACAAATATCATAGGTTGTATATGATTCCTGGAAATCTTGTCCTTTGTTCATCATAAATACTATTGACGTGTTCATTGTCTGAATCTATATGGTACTTTGAAGACCTGCTGTATTTCCATCCAAATTTAGCATGAGTATTTGCCAAGTTTGGAAGCTGTTGTGGCTAAGATTCAGCTTCCCTAGGTGTTTTCACTAGATTATATCCTTACTCCTACCAGATCATGCCATTTTTCCAACGCACTTAGAGAAAACAGGGCATAGGGCCTCTGCTACTTGTGAAACTCCAATTGGTAATCTCCTTTCTGGTTTTGGGAAATTCCATTCTCATTCATCACCCTTGCTTCTCTCTCCTCAAAATCATACATCCTATTATTTGTTTCCAAGCCAAATCACCTCAGGTTTCTGGAAAAAATAAACTAAGAAGGTTTAATTGTCTGAAAACAGCTTCTTCTTTTAGTACTGAATTTCATCCCTCCCCTGAGACAAGAAGGAACAGGGAAAGGAAAAAATACAGTCAGAACAAAACACATATGTTTTATTCTGGATTGCCTTGAAAGCTAAGTCTTATTCAAAAGCTTTGCATGCAGATAGTTTGTTTGCAAAGTTATCTCAGATAGTGGTAGTGTAGAACCAGGGAGATTGAAACATGACAGGAGACGAATTCATTATCATTATGCAGAATCATGTTTGCTGCTGCTGCCGTGGATAATTGATGTTCAATCTGGATGAAACTTTGAGAGGAGACATATAAAATGCACCTCAGAATGGTTTGCCTAAAGAATATTGTCTGGCCATTGACCTCTGATCTGTATTTAGTTGAGGATTGGGCTATTGGGTGTTAAACTTTAGTAATTTTCCGATTGAGCATGTGTGAATACAGAGTGAGATTCCATAGTCATTCCATGATGTGGTGTCAGAGAAGCCCTGAAACAGAAACTGAGCAATGTGTAGGACAGCTGGATATGAGGTGCCGTCAGCATGAAGTGAGATTGAAACTCACACAGTGCTGTTAGGCACTGTATGGCTCAAATCAGATATGAGGGCAAGACAGTGTGAGGTAGTGCTCAAGATGACTTTTATAGAGTCCGCCCTTTGCACCACTCACAATCTCTTATTTCCTCCATTATATTTTTAATGAAGTAGTTAACTGTCATCTCTACCAAATACAATACATGAAGGCAATTAATGGAACATGCTATTGTCCCTGCTGTTGCAACTGGTCTAAAGTCTATGTTGATATTCATTGTCTCACTCTTCTATCTTCAGTTTATTTTTCCCTCACTCTCAGCCATCACTTTAGCTATTACAGGTTGCTTGTCTGGTGGGATGACCAAAAATTTCAGCCTCAAGGGCTTTGGGCCCTTGGTTAACTTGCTTTTGCCAGGCTGTGATATCTATATCTGTATTTGTTCATTTATCATTATCATGAGGCATGCATGCACAAAGAAATACCCCAGTATCCTTGGGTTTTAAAAATTTCTCTCTACCTCAATCATGTAACAGGAAACCTAGCTCCACAAGGTAATTGGGGTCAGTTTTCCCCAGTAATATTAACTTTTTTTCTGCTTTCTGGTGCCTTTCATAAAAAATTTTCAGATTTCAGATTATATGATACATGGTAGAACTAGTTGATTTCAGATTGTACGATACATGGTAGAACTAGTAACCCTGGGTGTAAGAGGGCTAATTTAATTCACCTGCAACAAAGTGGCTGGATGGCACTATACATATCAAGGGCTCAGTGTCATCCTCTGCTGCTAGCAGATTGGGCATGCAGCATAGAGGTAGCTATCAGTCTTTGTGAGGGGAAACTCATGCCTAGCTTTTATTTCTGCCACCATAGCCACTTTGATCAATGTACCATACAAAAAGTCCTGGGGTAGCTTAGATGAGAGGCTGGCTGATATCCGTAGGGTAAATTATCCTGTTCTCTTAGATGTTGAGGAGCTCCTCAACATTAATGTGTGTCACAAAATTCTTCATCCTTAACCCATTCCATAGGTCCTCCCTGCACCTCTACTCTAGACCCCCTTGTCTCCAATTACAGTCTTGCTATTTCTAGATTTCAGATCAGCCAGTGAATACATTTAGCACCGCCCAGACATCTGTGGCTATCCATAATTTTGGCCATTTCTTGTTCTCGGCTGTATCAGTTAGCTGTTCCTACAAAATAAATCACCTCAAAACTCAGTTGCTTAAAACAATGAATGTGTATTTTCATTAATAACCCAAAAAAGTGTCAGCTAGATAGTTCTGTTTTCCTGGATCAGGGTTGGTTTATTTCAACCAAGTTTGTTCAGGCACCTGCAGTCAACTGGTGGATCAGCTGGGAGATGGCTTGTCTAGGAGGGTCTTACTTATGTGTCTGGTAGTTTGTTGCCTGTTGCCTAGGGCAATTGGGGCCACATAGCAATTATCATCCAGAAGACTATCTCAGACTTCTTCATATGGTGATATCAGGGTTCTGAAAGACAGAAGAGAAGCTTATTGAGTACCAGGCCCAGAATTGGTACTCACGCTGTGTTTAATGAGTCAAACAAATCACCACACCCACTGATTGTCAAGGAGTGGGAAAATGACACATCTTTTAATGGGAGGAGTTGAAAAGTCAGAAAGAGCAGGGTAAAGAATTTCAGTTATTATTGCAATTAACTAACTATACACTAAGTTTATAACCAGGTATACTAGTTAAAACTTAACATCCCTACTTTTGTCCTTTAGAGACATCCATGTATAAGTCACATAGAGGCAGTAGCAGGCTACTTTTTGTTTACAATACATGTTGAGTATTGAGCTTACCAAACTATGAACCAGGCCCTGGAATAGTTCCCCTATTTTCTGACAGCTGCTCATAGAGAACCCCATATGAGGAAGACGCTTCAGAGCAATAGAGAAAGGTGACATACAGTTTGGGCTATCTGCTTGCACAACTTACTTGAGACCTTGAAAACAACAGTCTACTTTATAATGGATTGCTGTTGACTTGGTAGATCTGATAATAACCAGCTCATGATCTAGTAACATAGTCACTGGATGTCCCTTAGTTATGTGCTCAGTTTCTATTAGGGTCTGCTAACACACGTAAGTCTGCTTTTCTAACAAGGAGTGCTCTGCTGCAGAAAGCAAGACCTTGTTTTCTGAGATCTGTGCTGTGACTGTTTAATTGAGGTTACTAGAGAATCCACATAGCATTCTCATCCACTACAGATGCCTCTAAAACCATCAAATCTACTAGGTCATATAGACTGAGCAACAGGACAGCTTTCACCTGATTCTTTTAAAGAGCCTTTTGTGATGTAAGGCATACAATTAAGGCCCAATATTATATACTTCTTTGATATCTGAAACCAGAACAACATCAAAAGGCCTAACTGCAAAATTTTCATCCCTATTCTGTCACTGCAGATAATGTCTCCTAGAGAGACCACCCTCCTTAACAAAGAGACTAGGCACAGTTCTTGCTTATCCCAGAGTAACAGGTTTCAGTTCTCTGTCAAATTATTCAGACAAATCAATCCCAACCTCTCATGGAAACAGGAGCCACCTCACCTTCTTTACACTACAAAGCCTGACTTCCACAGCCCCTCTTGTTCACTCTGCTCCCAAGTGCAATCCCAACATTGCCCTGAGTCATATGTAGTGTTCTTTTCCTTTGGGCTATGAGTACATGTGACTAATAAATTTCTATTGATCTCATCTGTGTAGTGTTGTGTATCTGATCATTCCCCAAACCCTAGGGTCTTCCTTAAAAAACAGGCTAATAGGAGGTAATTAGAACACCCTCTCTTACTGCTCAGAACCCCAGTCAAAACAGTGCCTTTTGAAACTTTTGATAAATGAGAAGAACAGTTTTTCCAACTGTGCCATGTTATAAACTACAGCATTCAATGAGGACTACCAGTTTCTGTATTGATTTCTTACTGGATCTTTGACAAAGCAAACAAAAACATGAAATGGGGAAAGGGTGCCCTATTCAACAAATGGTGCTGGGCTAATTGGCAAGCCACACGTAGAAGAATGAAACTGGATTCTCATCTCTCACATCACAAAAATATCAACTCAAGATGGATCAAAGACATATCTAAGACCTGAAACCATAAAGATTCTAGAAGATAACATCAGAAAAACCCTTCTAGACGTTGGCTTAGGCAAAGACTACATGACCAAGAACCCAAAAGTGAATGCAGCAAAAAGAAGATAAATAGATAGGACTTAATTAAACTAAAAAGCTTCTGCACCACAAACGAAATAATCAGGAAAGTTGACAGACTACTCACATAGTGGGGGAAAATCGTTATAATCTATACATTCAACAAACGACTAATATCCAAAATCTACAAAGAACTCAAATCAGCAAGATATTAAAAAACAAACAATCCCATCAGAGCTTTTAAAATGGTATATTTTAAGCACCTTCTTTCTTTTGAGCACCCTGGGCTTTCAAACAACTTGACAATATGGCGTTTGTTGCCATGTCTGTGTTGAATCCTGAAAGAATAAAACATAGGGAAAACAATAGTGTCAAATCTACTTGCTTCCTCTGAAAATCTCAAGAACCTTAAGTTTCCTATAAGTGTAGCATCTTTTATTTTGGATTATGATTATGAGTATCCTTTGGAGCTATAATCTGATAACCTTGTTTCTTTTGACTACAGAAGGTAGCAAAAAAATATCTCCCCTCATTTTCAGACTAGATCGGGTGCGTTCAGAGTGGTATGACTGTAGATTTCCCCTCATTTTCTATGGATATAAGTTAAAAGATTCATTAAATGGCTTAGTTTTCATTCAGACCATCTTTACCTTAAGCTTTAGGTGTATTTCAGTTATTTAAAAGTTGTGTTACTATCCTTTCTAAAAACATACATCTATATAAATTTTATATTTATGTGTTAAAATCTGTCTTACATAATGTATAATTATTTTGAACGTAGTTGAAGAAAAAGAACACAAACATCATTTTAAATATCTTTAAAAAAACCTTTCTAAGACATTTTATTAATTGGAGAATTAATTAGATTGAAAACACTAGATAAAAAACTGAGCATTGACATTTGGGTCACCTAAATGACCAAAACAGATAGAATCTAATGAAGATGTCGGCCGGGCGCGGTGGCTCAAGCCTGTAATCCCAGCACTTTGGGAGGCCGAGACGGGTGGATCACGAGGTCAGGAGATCGAGACCATCCTGGCTAACACAATGAAACCCCGTCTCTACTAAAAATACAAAAAAAAAAAAATTAGCCGGGCGTGGTGGCGGCGCCTGTAGTCCCAGCTACTTGGGAGGCTGAGGCAGGAGAATGGCGGGAACCCGGGAGGCGGAGCTTGCAGTGAGCCGAGATCGCGCCACTGCACTCCAGCCTGGGCGACAGAGCGAGACTCCGCCTCAAAAAAAAAAAACAAAAAAAAAAAAAAAAAGAATCTAATGAAGATATTTGAACATATAATTGAAGTGGATAAAATAATTTAGCCAACAGTCAATTCATAGACTCAGGAAATTAAATAAATTTGTAAAATTAAAATTTTATCAATTTGCGATGGAAATAGAAAACCTCCTCCAAAACTTTTTGAACTTTAGTTATTTTATGTTAAATGTCGATAATAATACCTGTTTCAAAGTACGATTGTGAGTAATATCATGAAATAATGTATTAATTGAATCCAATTTAAATATGAAAAGTAATTTGTAGTCACTGTAGTTATGTATTGATTTGAATCACTGTGTTAAGCACGACACAAAAGTATATTGTAGCTGTGTTACTTCGGGAAAAATTTATCTTCCATTTTGTTCTGTTGTCCAATAACTTGAAAGATGAGGGAGGAAACATTTGTATTCATTCAAACATTGATCACTTTTTTTAGAAATGATCTGTGTATGCATCATTTTCTGCTTGAAGGAATATTGGTTGTCAGAATGGTCAGTGTCATCATTGATTTTGTGGTGTCTGCGGAGGCAGGGAACGTAAGGAAGCAATGTTACCGTGTGAAAAATAATTAAAACTTTATTAGGAGAACTGTGAGATTGAGCAGTGTTTTCAGCCTAAAACCATAAAGCATTCAGCCTTAGTGATGGCTGCTTTTAACAGTGGTATATTGCATTCACAATAAAACTCATTTTGTTCCTTTTCAATAATGCATTGTTTCTGAAGTCAGTAACTGCACTTTTACAGATATTTCAAAAATAAAATTTATTATATCAAATTGCCTTCTACTTCAGACATTTTTTGGTTTAAAAAATCCACCCATCAGCATCATTAAATGCTAAATATAAAATTTATGTATAAAACACCGAACACATCTTTATTATAATAAAAATTACATCATATCTTCTCATTATAAGTTAATAGCTCTATGCGTTTTTTGAGATTAATATCCAAAGCTGGACTTTTATTTAAAAACTTGAAAATGTGTTTTTTATTATTATTATTACATTTTATCTTTTTTGAAGCTTGGCAAATATGAATTTGCTTACCCACATTTCAAATTGATCTGTATTTCATTCAGAAAGAGCACACATGAACATAAACATTGGAACAACAGACACTGTGGACTATTAGAGCGGGGAGGGAGGAAGCAGAGTGTGGTTTGAAAAACTACCTATTGGGTACTATGCTCACTACCTGGGTGCATAAACCCATGTAAGAAACCTGCATATGAACCCCTTGTATTTAAAACAAAAGTTGAAAAATTTTAAAAAGAGAACACTGATAGTTTGCTATTGTTGCCTACCAGAATAGATGGGAGAACGATATTTGTTAATTAATTTTGGCTGGTATAACACTATATGTCTGTGGAGCATAGAGCTCTTTCATTTTTGGAATGGGTTTATCTTCTATCCCATTGACACACAGATGGCTTTATCTGGCAACTGTGACCTCTGTTATATGTAGCTTCCAGGTAAGTACCTTCCATTTACTTTCTTGCCTAGTTACACACTTTAAATACTAAACTTAAATTTCAAGTGAATTCCTACTTAAAATAAATAAAATCATAAATTACAGCTATAGTCCATATTTTGTTTTCATAGTAGATACTACCAGTTTGAAAATATTTCTTAAAATATCAAACTGAATTATAGAATATCATAAAATATTATTTTCTTTGTACTTCTTATGAAATTTGTTGAAGGGTAGTTGAAGGGATGCTTGTACTATTTAGTCACTAATGCAAGAGCAAACAATTAAATAGTGAATCACAAAGCTGCTCCTCTCATCAACTCCACTTTTTAAGTCAGATTTTCCAAGACCAGAATAAAATATTTTCTGCTGGATGGGTTTTTAGCAAAGCTTCTCTGACCCATTCTGCTTGCTCAATTATGGAACTGTAATGCCAGGATGTCCTCAGGAAAGAACAGCTGCTTTTTGCTGGGAATCATGTGAGAAGCAAGATCTGTAGCAAGACTGGCACACAGTGGGGGCTCTATTGTCACTTTTTGAATGAAAGTACAAATAACTGCTGGAATGACTAGGAGAATTTTAGATAAGACATCATGAGGCCACTTCTACAAAAGAAAGTACTTGTATTAAGAGTGCGTTTATGACTTACACACAGCCTGCCCTATAGATAAGTGAATCCCTGAAGTGAGTAGATAACTTTGTTAAGTATCTTATACTTAAAATACTAAAGTGAACTTCCCAAAGATGTGTACTGAGTCAATGACAGACACGACCTTTTATCTTAAAATTTAATTGCTAATAAACTATTTTATTCATACGGCAATCAGTACTTGAAACTCTAATTAAAACTCAAAGTTTGGTCTTAAGAATTTTGAGAAATCTTATTGAATTCATCAAGAAACAAGCATAAAACAATAACATGACACAAAAAGGCTAATTCGATGAAGAGAGAAAGGACTTAGAAATAAGCTAAGACTTTTTTTTTTTTTAATCTTATTTGGGTATTAGGTTTTCTTTCATGCATGGACTACGGAGTTCATGCATTGCTATGACTTCTGCACAAACGGACTATAATAGTCTAATACAAAATGCATGATAGGGTGAGTTGCTTCATAGTGATCTAGGCCGATGATATTCAGATTGTGGTCCATGGACCTGAGCTGTTTCATGAACCTGTGCTGGTCCATGAACTGTTGACTAGTATAGAAATTGAAAACTTTTATAGTGTTTAATAATGTCAAATGTAATACATAGGAGCTTGTATTTTATAGATTTTATTTTTTCTAGTAATTTATTCTTATTATACTTAACAGAAACTGGTCTTTCATTACTGAGAGTCTCAGACGCGTTGATCTATGCCAAAGTGAACCTTAGAAAGTGGCTCGCTGGGTGAGAGATGGTAGATTATACTGCAGATTTTAAGACATTGTGTTTTGTGAGTGTAGATCTTGGCTCTGATTGTTGCTAGGTGCATAATCTTAGGCAAGTTACATAATCTCTCTTTCTGGTCTATAAAATGGACAGGATAAATAATGCTTAACTGTTACAATTGTCGTGAGGATTAAACAAATTAATGTATGTAAAGTGATAGGAATAGTTCCTGCTATAAATGATGTTCTCAATGAATACTAGCTATTATTTTTAGGGGGGAAACATCTATATGAGAAACTATAATACAGGGTAGATGTGACAAGAATCATGCTATAGTTGCAAATAAATTTCTCTGAGTGGTGCAGGCTTCACAAGAAAGGAAACATTGGAGTTGATCTTTGAAGAATGAATATGATTTGAGTAAATGGAGAATGGTTGGAGGAAGCTACTTTGAGTAGTAATACTTAATATTGTACAAATAATTTATTTGCTTATAATTTTCTAGAGGAGCTGAATAGATAATGAGTAATTTTCTGAAAAAAATATTTCCTATATAAATGGCACTCAGAAATATTTGCAATTTTATAATTCTCATTTTTCTTGATGTAGGTGGTTGGCTCTTTACTTTTTCTAGAGATTTATTGCTGAAAAGCCACAGAGAAGAAGTTTGATTAATTTTTTTTTATTGTTTTGACCTTCTTGGATTGCTAGGTGGGGATTACAAAAGTCTTCAGCAGTGAACCTATTAGACTAACCACATTTATCCTTAAGATTAAGGAACCGATTATTCAAGTGTAATCAAAAGGCAAAACTTTAATTGGCATCTTGCATTTCCAAATTGACCTTGGATTTTTGTGATATAAAAAGACAAAATGATACAGCTGGGGAAGATGCAGTTGGTCAATGACTTAAAAACATATGATTTTGAAATTTTGCTCCATGTTAGTCTTTTATTCAATAAAATGAAAGGAAAAACTTATACATCTAGAACTGCAGGATTTCCAGCTCCCAGGATGTATCGCTCAGCCTAGTACTACTTACTAGCTATGTTTTGGGTTAAATAGATTTTCTGTGATGGTCCAGGAATGCAACTACCATTCATAACATTATGATCTCTAAATTCTAAATAACAGTCTTTTGGAATTCCTCTAAGTAATAAAGGTATAATGTGTAGACTTCTCATATCTAATTCCTTAGAAATGTGAAGTACAACTGAGGACCAGATATGGTTCTGTGTTACAAATAATCATTCCTTAGTAGTTGTGTTTGTATTTTATTGATTTTTATTTTTATGTATGTATGTATGTGTGTATGTGTTGTAATCAAGCAACAACTGGATAAAGTGGATGAGGTCTGGAAATGTTGGAGTAAGAAGGTTACAGAAAATATTTCAATAAATGAAATAAGCATTGCAGAACAAATATGTTAATGTTTTTGTGTTAGAGAAAATAGTTCATTATTCATTACAATTAAATTATTTGAAGTGTGATTAAGCTTAGGGTTTTTTCCTAAGTTTTTAATTTTAATTATTATGATACATAATGGTTGTACATATGTATAGGGTACATGTGACACTTTGATACAAGCATACAATGTGTAATGGTAAAATCAGGGTAATTGAGGTATCTATCACC
Organism: Papio anubis; assembly: GCF_008728515.1. NCBI lineage: Eukaryota > Metazoa > Chordata > Mammalia > Primates > Cercopithecidae > Papio > Papio anubis. Next base: position 70,980,129 of record NC_044996.1, on the reverse strand, counting down.
GCAGTCATTTATGATTTCTTTGTTAGGAAAGTTTCAATTTTACTCTTCTGGATTTATTTATTTATGTATGTATTTATTTATTTATTTATTTAGAGATGGAGTCTCGCTCTGTCGCCCAGACTGGAGTGCAGTGGCACGATCTCGGCTCACTGCAACCTCCGCCTCCCGGGTTCACGCCATTCTCCTGCTTCAACCTCCCGAGCAGCTGGGACTACAGGTGCCTGCCACCACGCCTGGTTAATTTTTTGTATTTTTAGTTGAGACGGGGTTTCACCGTGTTAGCCAGGATGGTCTCAATCTCCTGACCTCGTTATCCGCCCGCCTCGGCCTCCCAAAGTGCTGGGATTACAGGCATGAGTCACTGCGCCCGGCCTCTTCTGGTTATTTCAAAATATACAATAAATTATTGTTAACTATAGTCACCCTCTAGAGTTTGTTTGTTTGTTTGTTTTTTTCTGACTAAGGTAGAGCTGAGGGAAGGTAGTATTAGGGTAGCGGTTAAAACCATCGGATTTAAAATTAAACGGATCTGGCTTTAAGTCCCAGCTCTACTACTTACTAGCAGTGTGGCCTTGTGAATAGCAAATGAGATATAAAGGGCTTAGCACAGTACCTGGCCCATTATGAGAGCTCAATAGTCTATTGTTATTTTCTTCACCCTTAAGACTGTGTAAGCTTTGTAATCTACTGAATTCAATGAGCAGAAATCATTCAATTCTGCCTCCTAGATTTTCTCTTTATTCCAGACTTCCATGGAGCTGTAGTGTTGCCAGCTGTGCATGTCTTACGAACTTTGAAAGAATAATTCATCTTTTTTTCTTATAGGTCATTCATGCTCATTGCAAAATATTCATAAAATTGGGAAAAATAAAACACATAATTTATAAATAAACACACAAAGAAAAAACCATGAGCAATATTTTGGTGAGTATCTTTCCTGGATTTTTCTTTCTATATATGGTTATAACATTTAAAAAACAGGGTAAGAAATCCATTATAAAGGGGAAAGAAAAGGCTTAGTTTCAATTCCAGAGTAGCCTGGTTCTGTTCCTTTTATGGCAATAAAGCAAAGCTTGTATTCAGGTAGAGCACCACATAAAAGTGGTCTTTGACCAGTGTAAAGTGGCTCGTCTATGCACAGGTCTACAAAGGCCATCCCTCTCTGAGCCTGGAAACTTTCTTTTCTCCAAACATTGAAAAACTTTGGGCTTAATTAAAACTTGTCCTTTCAGGCAAACCTTATGCTTGACTAGTACATTCTTTTTTAACTTCGGTTGATTGAATTCCTCATGAATAATCTAAGAATTACAACCCAATGCAACCACTGACTTTTTTGCGACATTGGGCTTAAACGTTTTGTGATGAACTCTTTCCCCCACTCCCCCTCAGGTTACGTTATGATATCAATCTGCCTAAAATTAGGTTTCAATAGTACAAAATAATATACATTTTAATATTGATCCAAAAAGTTTTCATCCACAGTTTAAAATTTCACTAGTGTAAAGGCATGAAAATCTCTGTTCTTCAATCTTCTCGAAAGTGTGAAATGATTTAAATGTAAAGCATTTATTGCTTTAACTTGTGACTATACAGTTTGATTACCTACTGATAATAACCTGGTGTTTATTCTGCCTGTTCTTTTATTTTTTAATTTTTAATTTTTTGGACACATAGTAGGTGTATGTATTTATGGGGTACATGCAATGTCTTGATACAGGCATAAAATGTGAAATGATCACACAGAGAATAGGGTATCCATCCCCACAAGTATTTATTATTTGTGCTACAAACAATCCAATTACACTCTTTTGGTTATTTTAAAATGTACAATTAAGTTATTACAGTTGTGTTATCAAATAGTAGATCTTACACATTATTTCTAACGATTTTATATATCCATTAACTCTTCCCACATTCCCCTAATCCCTCCATTACCCTTCCCAGCCTCTGGTAACCACCTTTCCACTCTCTTTGGCCAAGAGTTCAATTGTTTTGATTTTAAGATCCCACAAAAAGTGAGAACATGTGATATTTGTCTTTCTTTGCCTGGCTTATTTCACTTAACCTATTAATCTCCAGTTTCACCCATGTTGTTGAAAATGACTGGATTTCACTCTTCTTTATGATTGAATAGTACTCCACTGTGTATATGCACCACATTTTCTTTACCCATTAATCAATTGATGGACATTTAGGTTGCTTCTGAATCTTAGCTATTGTGAGTAGTGCTGCCATAAGCATGGTGGTGCAGATATCTCTTTGATGCACCAATTTACTTTCTTTTGTGCATATACCGAGTAGTGGGCTTGCTGGATCTTATAGCAGTCCTATTTTTACTTCTTTGAGAAGCCTACTAGTGTTTCCATTTCTCCACATCCTCACCAGCATGCACTATTTTGTTGTTTTGTTAAAAATGATATTAACTGGGATGAGATGGTATCTCCGTGTGGTTTTAATTTTCATTTCTCTGATGATTGCTGATACTAAGCATTTTTCCATATGCCTGTTGGACATTTTTATGTCTTCTTTTGAGAAATGTCTATTCAGATCTTTTGATCAATTTTAACAGGATTATTTGTTAATTTTTGCTATTGAGTTGTTTGAGTTCTTTGTATACCCTGGTTATCAATCCCTTGTCAGTTGAAGAGTTTCCAAATATTTTCTCCTATTCTTTAGATTGTCTCTTCACCCTGGTAATTGTTTTCTTTGCTGTGCAGAAGCTTTTTAGCTTGACATGATCCAATTTGTACATTTTTGCTTTGGTCGCTTGTGCTTTTGAGGTCACATTGAAGACATCTTTGGCAAGACCAATGTTGGGAAGCATTTCTCCAATTTTTAAAAGTAGTTTCATAGTCTCAGGTCTTAGATTTAAATATTTAATCCATTTAAATTTGATTTTTGTATATGACAATAGGGATATAGTTTCCTTGTTCTGCATAAAGATGTCTAGATTTCCCAGCATCTTTATTAAACAGAGTGTCTTTTTCCCAGTGTATATTCTTGGCATCTTTGTTGAAAATAAGTTGACTGTAAATGCATGGACTTTTTTTCTGTTTTATTGGTCTATGTATCTGGTTTTATGCCAGTACCATGCTGTTTTGGTTACTATAGCTCTGTAGTATAATTTCAAGTCAGGTAATGTGATGCCCCCAGTTTTGTTTTTTTGCTCAGGATTTCTCTGGCTATTGTGGGTCTTTGTGTGGTTTTATGTAAATTTTAAAATTGCATTTTCTCTTCCTGTGAAGAATGTTATTAATATTTTTGTAGGTATTACTTTGAATCTGTAGATTGCTTTGGCTAGTATGTACAGTTTAACAATATTGATTCTTCCAATTCATGTTTGCTTTTTACACATAGAAATGCTACTCATTTTCCTTTATTTTAGCTATACTAGAATGAGGCTAAAGAGAAACATTATTTGCACAGGAAGATGTTGAATTATGTTTTAAATTCAATATAAATTAATATTTTGTTTTGTAATTATTTTTTGCATTTCTTCATTGCAAAGGAATAATTCATTTATATGTTTTTATAAATTTTAACACTATTCATAACTCACAATTATGCATAATGCCATGAATACATTTTCTCCAGTTTAGTATAGTTAAAAAAACAAAGAATACTTGGTTTTGGTTTTGATTGGTTGTTATTATGCAGAGGACGGGCCTTTATACGTGTAGCTGATTCAATTTGTATCTCAAAGACTCTTTGCTAAGACATACCCTGATTCTCTCACCTTATGTTTATGTCTGGCTTCTGTCATTGGAACCTATTTCTTGCTGGATTCTAGATAGTCCCACTGGTGGGAAGTGTCTAGGGCTAGAGCGAGTTCTAGTCAATTGTTTTTTCATCTTTCCAGAAATAAAACTTTAATTCAAATAACAAACAAGTATTTATGAGTTCCTACTAAACACTTAGCATTGTTCTCATTGTTATAGGACATATAAAGACATTTTCAAACAAGGTCCTTGCTTTCAGAGGTCTTATAATCTACTTAATGAGGAAAAAATATACATACATGAAATAATAAGTTGACAACAAAGGAGGATAGGAAGCGCTTAAGTGTATGTAACAACTAAGAGCATTTGCACACAGTAATTACTTGATCTAGGCCAGAGCTCCTGTGGAGAAAGGAAGGTTTAATAACTGAAAGAATAGTAGAAAGGGTGTAGGTGGTCAAAGAAAAGGAGACTGACTTCATAGCTCCCTCAACATTGAAGACCTAGAGGCTGCAGCATTTTCTGCCTGCTTCTTCCTTTTGCCTTCCACAATAATTTGTTTTAAGCTTCAATGTCATTAGATACTGCAGAGCTTCTGATTCAAATTAACTACTTTAAGTCATTAGGACAACTTGTAAGTAGGTCCTCATTAAATCTTCCAGAAAGTTGCCATAAAGCACTTACTTTTAAAAAATCTTCTGTATATGTGCAAATTTTTAAAATCTGCATCCACCTTCTAGGACTGTGAACTTCTGCAAGACAGTGACAATGACTTCTGTATGTCTCTATTTTACTCAGTAAGTGGCATAAAACAGACAATAAATATTTATTGGAGATATATTTTATTTATTTATTAATTCATTTATCATTAATATTAATTTTCTTATGTGTGCCTTTTAGAGAAAAGTTAGACTGGTAAAATATTTTGGGGGCTGGTGGAACTATTGTTATCTGATAGCTTGATTAAATGCCTAGTAACCCAAATTAAAGTACGAGGTGCTATATTAAAAAAACACAGAGATACCACTCTTTTTTCATTATGAGAGCTTGTTTATACTTCAACACATTATATACTAATGGGTGAAAGCAAAAAAAGCATCTTCTGATGGTCGAATAATGGTCTAAATAGAAAGCTGTTCTCACTTTCTTTAACATCTTTGTTATAATATCTTTTTTAAAACTTCCACTTTTATTATTTGGTCCCTAAGTGGCTTTCCTTAAAAAAAAAATCACATTTATCTACTATAAAAATAAAAGCTTTGGAATTTCACAGTGAAAAGACAAAGGAATAAAAATGAAAAAGGGCAACCAAAGGTCAGGGTCTGATGAATACAAATACTCTGTTGTATATGACAAGTGTGGGGCACTATCTGATAGTGGAGGGAAAAGTAATGAAAAAGTTAGGAACAGCAGACCTCATAAAGCATGTGAGAATTATTACTGAATTAAAACACAGAAATTGCCAAATTATAAGAAGCAAAATTTAACGTGGACAGGCTTCATTTGTTTTGCATGGAGAGCTACAGGAACCATGTCTGATTATCAGTTGGGATTGACACAGACGTTTCTGACAAGTATTCTAAATAATAGATTCTAGTTCTAGTCATTACCAAGAAAGGTGAATAGTTATAACTTAACTTCAAAGCAATTCGCTGTTGCACCATATAGAGTTTGTTGTATAAAGGGAAATCGTAAGATATACAGACTGCAGAAAATAAAACATGTGTCTAATATTTCATCATATTTAGCTGTGTTTTAGATATTTGTTTTTTCTTATAAAGTACAAACTTAGGGGGCTTAAGCAACTCTTGTTGTTAGAAGGATATTAACAATTTATTTTTAATATGGAAAATAAACATATCTATATAGAATAATTTTTGTCTGTTTTAATGAAGTGGCATTGTGTAATGGAAAGGCCATGAGCTCTGGAATCAGTCAGAGCTCAGTTCAAATCTCTGTTCTGCAATAGACTAGTTGATTAATTTTGGCCCAGTTGGTATTTGCACTTCATTTATTATTGTGAGGTTATAGTGAGGATTAAATGGAAAAATATAAAAGTAATTTTAATATAGTAAATATTCAAATATCAGCAATTTCAAATGTTTTATTAGGAACATGCTACATTTAATAGTTAATAAATCAAAATACATTTTTACCTTGCTTTATCCCTAAATTTCACTCGAATATCTTTTCTTTACCTGACCTTGCCACTTTGACTAGCTGTTCTTTCCCTAGCTAAAGGAAATGAATAAACCATATATCTGGCTTTGCACAATTGATCTTTCATCTCCACCTCTCTTAAACCTTTTTAAGGTGACATTTCTGCAAAAGAATTAGAAAATACTTGAGCTGTGGGAGACTTAAAACCACATACACTTCATTTATCTTTTGTCTGGCAATTGTTATGAGACAGAAAATGTGTATGTCTATACTTAAAAAATAGAAAAATTACAATTGAATTTTAAAGATACATGCCAATTGTATTTCTAACTTGATATATATACTGTCAGGATGATGTCATGTCACCTTAGATCATAAAGTGATTGAGAACAGGAATCATGTCATGAGGGGAAATCACATAATAGACCATAGTGATCAACCCAATTAAAAGCTGCAAACATTAAAAAGCTGCAAACAAAGAACTATCCTGTGCTGAAAAACACCAGGCAATGTGTAGTATTTCAGGAATTTCAGCAGTTGCTCAATGTAAAACTTGCTCCCTGAGGATTTTTTTATTCCGTTTCTCTCAAACAATCACAAATTCACCCAAGAGAATGGACATTAGTAGTTACTGAACTGCTTTATTTTTTATTTGTTTTACAGAATAGAAAATAAAAAAATAAAGCCTGTATGATAACAGGTGGAAAACAAGAAATTGATGGTAATTATCAAGTCACCAAATGCCATTCATTAGAAGAGATTGCTGAATATCATTAAATAATAAGGAAATGAATTCTCCTGAGATTAATTAGCACTTGACAATAAACTTAAGGCTTTTGATGCCCGCATTATTTTTGAATATTTTAATATTTTCCAGAAACTTAAAAAAATACATAAAATTTCACTGGCTGAATAAAAACATTATTTATGAGACACATTTATAACAGGAACTCAGATTCCTTCTTCAACATTTGCACACAGAACTACAACTGAACGCAAAAAATCTGTAACAGATTGAGAGCAGATTGTTGACTATCACATTTTTGGAAGAATGGTTGCTTACTAGTTGACCAAGCCTATCTACTTAAAATAGCTGAGGCTAAAATGAAAATACTTCAGTTAAAAACATTTTAAAAATGTTATCCTGGAACACTATTATCATGAAACTCTTCTAGCTTCTGGAAGAGATTCTAAACTATTTAGAGAAGAAAGAAGCAACATCATAGTTGCTTGACAGGAGAGGTATTCTTCAGGACTAAACTCATAAGAGAGAAAATACAATTTAACAGATAAAATGACATACATTGGTAACAATGCCTGACTCTGAGTGTAACAAATACTTTGAAATAATATCTTCAAAAATTGAAACAATAACCAGAAAACATCATTTTATAAACTGTTGTGAAACAAAAGCGTCTTATATTCTCCTCTTGCTTCCAAAGGGAAATAGCCATAAATGTTTTGTTTTTTTTTTTTTTTTTTTTTTTTGAGACGGAGCCTCGCTCTGTCGCCCGGGCTGGAGTGCAGTGGCGCGATCTCAGCTCACTGCAAGCTCCGCCTCCCGGGTTCACGCCATTCTCCTGCCTCAGCCTCCGAAGTAGCTGGGACTACAGGCGCCCGCCACCTCGCCCAGCTAGTTTTTTTTTGTATTTTTTAGTAGAGACGGGGTTTCACCGTGTTAGCCAGGATGGTCTCGATCTCCTGACCTCGTGATCCGCCCGTCTCGGCCTCCCAAAGTGCTGGGATTACAGGCTTAAGCCACCGCGCCCGGCCCAAAATGTTTCTTAAAATAGAGGGAGGTAGGTTATAGTAGACTGATTCCGAATGTCAGAAAATTTATGCACCCAGCTAATGAGAGAAAACATAAAAGAGCAAGTCCGTAAGAAAATGTGACTCTAACTTTCAAGAAATGAAAAAAGCAAAACATCATGTTGACTGAACATGTTATAATTGAAAAACATTAAACCATCATTTACACAAATGAAATACTTTGTGTTTATTTGAATTATATAAGTGTAACCACCTGATGGGTTCACCTTGCCTGCTGGCTAGACAGAGCGGATTTATCAAGACAGGGGAATTGCAATAGAGAAAGAGTAATTCACGCAGAGCCAGCTGTGCGGGAGATGAGAGTTTTATTATTACTCAAATCGGTCTCCCTGAGCATTGGATCAGAGTTTTTAAGGACAACTTGGTGGGTTGGGAAGTCAGCAAACCAGGAGTGCTGATTGGTTAGGTAGGAGATGAAATCATGGGGAATTGATGCTGTCCTCTTGTGCTGAATCAGTTCCTGGATGGGGGCCACAAGATCAGATGAGCCAGTTAATCGATCTGGGTGATGCCAGTTGATCCATCAAGTGTAGTGTCTACAAAATATCTCAAGCACTGATTTAGGAGCAGTTTAGGGAGGGTCAGAATCTTGTACCCTCTAGCTGTATGACACCTAAACCATAATTTCTAACCTTATGGCTAATTTGTTAGTCCTACAAAGGCATCCTAGTTCCCAGGCAAGAAGTAGGTTTGTTTTGGAAAAGGACTGTTACCATCTTTGTTTTATACTATAAACTATAAACTAAGTTTCTCTCAAAGTTAGTTAAGCTTACAGGCGGGAATGAACAAGGACAACTTAAAGTTTAGAAAGCAAGATGGAGCCAGTTAGGTTAGATCTTTTTCACTGGCTCAGTCATAGTTTTGCAAAGGCAGTTTCATAAGCATGTGGGCCCTGGAGACAGCTCTTCTACTTCCTCGCCTTGTGACTTGAGCAAATTATTTAACTTCCATGCCTTACTCATATGTAGCATGGAGGTAGTCAGAGTGTCTATTACATAAAGGTGGATCTGAGAATTAATTGAAATAAAATAGATGAAACACTTAGAAGATACACTCATCAAAAAATAAGGACAACAAATTTAGCCGTAATTTTATATAAATATGAATATTCCTATTTTTTCCTCATCAGGCGGTTAAAAAAATAAAATAAGGATTAAGCTTATCAAATAGCATTTTCAAATCATTGGCTGTCTCAAGTAAGTTTGCTTCTAACTGAATTCCATTGGTTTAATTGGAGTGGAGCAATCCCAGACAGCCTACAGTAACTTTAAGGAAAAATGTCAACAAATTATTACTTATATTAAAAAAGTTGAAAAGGAATCATTTATCACAAGAGACCCTTTGTGAATATGGGTTTAGCTAGAGCTAAAACTGGAAACAGTGTTTTTACTGATCACTGCTTTACCTTCTATTTTGGGGTTTATATATGGTAATTTTCTGGCCATTTTCAGGATAGGTTTCCAGGGTAGATTAGTTTAAGCTAAAAGATAGCAACCTTGGTTTTGATGCTTTGAGTGCCACATTACAAGATTTAAAGTTTTTTGTTTATCCTGTGTTGGCTCTGGGCAAAATGGAGGATTAGACAACGCTGACTTATATCTTTAGTTTACACCGCATATTCCTAGTTTAACATTCTTATCCTTCTGACTTTTAATATGAGTCTTTTTCTGGGAATTTCTCATTTTTAAAGGGTTATACTAGAGGTGGAAGAATATCTGTCTTTACTGTAGCTTCTGAAATGAGTGCTGTGAGGTGAATTGCCATCACCCTTCCTCACATCTTCAGTAGAGAATAATTTAAAAATAATTCAGTGTAAGAGGTGACAAATTGTTGCTTATCCCATGTACAGTATTCTCCCCGTCTCTGCCTCTTTCTGCCCACCCACAGGAAATTAGAAAAATATCTAAATATCTGAACCCTAAATGAATAAGAGCAGGAAGAAAACCGTGTAGACCAGAAGCCATTTTGGTGGATTGAAAGGTGAATTGAAATGTTCTTAAGGGATTTGGGAAGGATTATTAGGAGGATAACAACACAATTTTGAAAGCGTAGGAAATAGAATAAAACAGTAAAATTTCCCCAAACATGAAATGTTACTTTTATTAATAATACTACAGTGCTTTAGAGGCTACAAAAATGCATTTCTCCTTCTTAGCACCTACCTCTTATTGATTTGCTGCCAATAAATCAGTGCAACCGTATTTAAGGAGGACAGATAAAACAAAGCAGACAAGTAGTTCTCAGCCCACAAAAGGATATGGAAACTGTCATTCATTTAGAAAACCAAACATTTAATAGTCTTGAAAGTGTTATTGCATAAATTCTTGGAAAATGGCACATTTTACATACAGAACAGAGCAAGGCGCCATGAGTACCAGAAATGCTAATTTAATCTTCAAGAATGTTAGTGTGATCACTTTTCCTTAAAGTTAAATGCAAGTATTACTCTCACACATTCTTTTTTCTTCAGAATTATTACTTGTGCTATGAGCATGAAATGCTATGTGGAAGCTAACATTTCTCAGAAGTGCCATACTAATATCAAGTACTTTGTGAAGATGTGGAGCGGTATTTGTTACTGACATTCCTATCTTCATCTTCCTTAGTGTTCCTAGCACTGAAAGTAACCATGAATGAAATTGACCTTACATTTGTTTCAGTGTCATTTTTTGTCTTTTTGGAGAGCATTAGGTATGACAAATACTGTTGTTTATGTAAAAATATGCCAGCTAAACTTGGGATTGCATCAGAAGCAAAAAAAATTAAAATTGCAATATACTAAGTTTTCTTTACTTTTCATAGGCAGACTATGTTACACTTCCATTTACATATGGAATGTGTAATAGTAAGGTTCAGAAGCAGTCTCTGGAAACTGACTACCTAAATTCACATCCTAGCTTCCCTTTTTAGCCTTATGGCTCTGAGAAAGTTACAGAATCAGTCTAGGCCTTGGATTCCTCAACTGTAAAATGAGAGTGGTCATACTATCAGATTCTTCTGCCAGCTATTGTGAGAATTACATGCCGATAATGCAAACAGCCTAACACAGAGCCTGGTACATAGTAAGCTCAAAGTAAATGTTAGGTGGTTTTTTTGTTTGTTTGTTTTTGTTTTTTTCTACTACTGCTACTATTGCCATGACTTAAGCTGCTGCTGCTGCTACTGTGACTACTACTACAAATACCAATATTATTATAGTATAATAGAACAAATATACAGATGCTCCTTGTACTACTACCAAGAGTATCCAATACCAACATTATTGCTAAAATGAGAACCGAACGGTTCCTGTCATTCTTCTCTTTCTGAGGCTTACATCTTCCCACTTCACCCTAACTTAGAAGGAGTAAAAATTACCACTGCCTACAACACTGTTGTTTCAACTTCCCATCCGAACGCATACATGCATGCACCTTGATAATGTCTGCGTGAGTGCTGTTGAAGTACTGACTGTATCTCGGGGAATGCTGACCCCAGCAGGAAAATACATACTCTCTGTGTGTTTTCTTCAAATCCTGCCCCAGGCTGAGTGACATCTGGTGTCCCCAAACCAACCCTGCGATAAGACTTTACTGTTGGCTGCAGCTAAACCCTCTTCTCAGTCCAACTCTTACATTGAAAAAATCCCATTTATAATGAGGTGATATACACATATGTAGCACTTTTTTCATCCTGAAAGCATAACGGCTTCATTGCTAGTTAAAATGAGCTGTCTTTTTAATCTCACATTTTATAAGCTGCATAGGAATTCAGTTTATAGTTTATAATCTTTTCTTGACATTTATATTCTATTTCCCTCCTCCTTCACAAATGAACAGTCATTGCAGATTTTTCCTGGGAGACTGTGAAACTTACTCTAGCAATACTGAGAGGCACTTTAGAAAAAATGCTTAGGGTTTTAAGAATGAATAATAAGGCAATCCAGGGTATGCTTTATTACACATTAACATGTGTTTAGGTTGGCCATTTACAGTAAAACCACCAGCTAAATGTCATAGAAGTTCACAGAAGGCTGTATCTAGTTTATTCTGCGCCATTGGAAACTCTAAACAAGGTTGTAAAATGTTCTTTTTTTCTAAACACCGTTTAAAATAAAAGCGGACAAAAAAAAAATCTACTTTGTGTCTATATGCTATTATAGCTGACAGATAAGAAAAATGCCAGGGATAATTGAGGAGGTTTCTGTATAAAATGTTAACACCTAACAAGAGCAAGCTTTCAAGATAAAGGCAAAAATTTCTATAGATTTATATATAGGTTTGTGTGAAAATTTAGGAGATAAAACAGATCCTGTTTCTAATGCCATTTTATTTCTAAATGGTAATGTGTAGATATTCACTGCCTCTGGTGCAAGGAGAGAAGAGGAAGAAATACCTATCGTAATATAGTCCAGTGGTGCCTGCAACTTCATAAACCTGGCATCACAATTTAGCTTAAGGCTGTGCCTAGATATGATAGGGGGGTGGGGAGGGATAGGTGAGCTGAGTACAGGCCATGATATTTTTTTCTCTTTGGACTTGAGCCATATTAAATGATATTTTTGTAATTCTATTAAATTAGAAGGGTGCATCATTGGTGCATCAGAATATTCTCAATCCTTTTGGTTTGGAGACCTACATAGAAGCAACAGTAAGCAAAAATGAAAGGTCAGAATCCTTTCAATATTTGACTGGCTGAAACAAGACATACACCTAAGCTGACTAAATGTAATTTGATCAAAAGTGTGATGGCTGACTTGTCTGTTTAGCTCAAATTGTAATTTGTTCCCAAATTACAATTGTCACTAGCTTTGAGTTCTGGTCATTTCAATATAGAATAAGGGTGATTGGAAATGTTATGTGTAGGCGTTTGTTGGAACAACTTAAATGTTCAGAAATAGAGGAGTACTTAAAACAAACTACTAAAAATAATAATATAAACACAGTCATATTTGGCTTTGGAAGGTTTCGTTGCAAAGTGTTAGCAATAGTTTTCTCCAGATGGGTGGGACTGTGGGTATTATGTTCTTCCATTTCATATTTGTATTTTTCTCTGAGAAACCTCTGCTTTCCTCTACTTTTGTAGCAACAAAAAAGAGAATTAAAAGAGCTAAGGAGACCAAATGAATTTTTTTTTAAGGAAATGTAAAAATCTGGAATTTTGGGTGAATTTAGCTTATATTTATTTTAAGACACTTATGCCTGTTAGAATAGTTTGACTATGTTTTCATTTTTTGGCACCATGCCAAATATTTAAATTGAATTAAAGTGTTTTTAAAAATAGATACAAAATCTTAATCATCCACAAAGGACTGCAGAACTATTCCTATGGCACTCCAAATGGACACATACTTAAAGAAAGAAAATATGTAGTTTTACTCCACCCAAATAAAATTTTGGCTAACTTGTCTTTTGGACGGCTTACTTCAGTTCAAATTTTGTGTAAAGATTTCTATTTTCAGTCCACCTGTCAAGGGACCTTGCATTATTTTTCTGGTCTTTAAGTAAATCATCTGATAAACATTCACAATAAAATGTTCAAAACGTGATGCATATTGAAAGGAGAGAGAAAAGGAGTAGTGTATACTTCAAGTAGTATATAACTCATGACTAGGAGTGAGATCTGTGGGACAATGATTTGACTGGTGCCTTTCAAATTATCTTCTATCTGGTTAAGGCCAGATTTTGAGATCATAGAAAATTGTGAGCAATAAAAAGCTTTAACAGAGACTTGGTCTCAGAACTCTGGACCCTGGAAGGCAAGAGAAAAATCACTTTTCTTCCAAGCTTTGAAATATCTGGAAGTCTGAAAACCAACACAGGTCACATTACTCAGCTTTTAGTTCACTAGCTTGGGTCATCTTAGTGGTATTTATAAGACTGAAGAGAAGTGTTACCATTTGTTTGTGGAGATTGCTTTTGCAAAATATTTCAGAGAATCCACATGAGACTAAAGAAGGGAATTGCGCCGTTTTCATTCTCTTTTTTTGAGATAGAGTCAAGCTGTGTAGCCCAGGAGGGAGTGCAGTGACGCCATCTCGGCTCACTGCAACCTCCGCCTCCCAGGTTCAAGCGATTCTCCCGCCTCAGCGTTTTCATTCTTAAAAAAAGTCTGATAACAGAGGCAAACTCTCCCCCTCTCACACTCTGAGGACTCATAGGCCTTGCCTGACTCACAGTGCAGGCTGAAGCTTCCTGCTTCCTTCAAAGGGTCTGTAGATTCCTTCAGATTTCCTGTTCTGATACTGCATCGCTTTTTTTTTTTTTTTTGAGACAGAGTCTAGCTCTGTTGCCTAGGCTGGAGTGCAGTGGCACAATCTCGACTCACTGCGACCTCCGCCTCCCAGGTTCACGCAATTCTCCTGCCTCAGCCTCCTGAGTAGCTGGGATTATAGGCACGCCACCACGCCCAGATTATTTATTTATTTATTTATTTATTTATTTATTTATTTATTTATTTTTAGTAGAAACGGGTTCACCATGTTGATCAGGCTGGTCTTGAACTCGTGACCTCGTGATGCGCCCGCCTCTGCCTCCCAAAATGCTGGGATTATAGGCGTGAGCCACGGCGTCCGGCCTGCATCGGTTCTTGAAAAAAAGTTCACAGTGTGAATCTTTACACATTATTTTGTCCTTCCAAGTGGGAAAGGTATGCTAGCAATGCTTCTAATCCCCATCTTGGGGGGGGGGGGGGGAAAAAAAAAACAACTTGGGAAAAAAAAATGATAATAAGAAGCAAAACTCGAAACACCACTAAAACAAAATGCAGCTATTTGAAGAAAACGCCTTGAAAGTAATTTTATGAATAAACTTTTAAATGTTTAATTGGTTTAGGTTTTTAAATTATCACAAATCCTTAGAATTGTAATCTAGTTTAATACTAATTTATTACAACACATTTATAATGCTTTTCCTTCTGTTGATTAATTACTCAGATCCTCTTCTTATTGGAAAATTTAGGCATTCTTGTGCTGACTTTCTTAATTAACAAATGTGATGTGAATTCAATCACCAGAAAGGAACCATTTATTATAGCCTATAGGGTACTGGGGGGAGCAGTTTGCTTCTGCCTTGTTTTCCTGCTACCAGAGTTTTCCAGAAAGAAGCTCTTCATTGCAGCAAACATATTCGTAATCCTCTTTACTTTTTTTTTTTTTTCAGATAAAGAAACTATTAAATAGTGAAATTTGAAATCTTCCACTTAGATGGAAACAAAGGGGCCAACATTGTTTTTCAAGACCTTGAGATAGGGGTAACTTAGTTTTAAGAGAGACAATTATAGTATCTGAAATAGCTTCTGCCATAACTCAAACTGAACATTTACAAAAGCTGAGATAGGATTTTCTTTTAAATCAATAGGAGAATAGGAGGATGTGCCATTTACTCAAGTGGTTGACACCAATAGCTTTACAACAAATACTACATTTTAGCTACTTGAAAAGTAAGGTTGAGATTGGGGGCAGAAGGGGATATAAATAAAATGCTTTCGGATTTTAATTGTAAGCCATTTATTCTCTTGGATTATTTCTTTGGCCTGTGCACATTAACACTTGTCTTGAATTGTCAGATCCCTGCACCTCAGTTTTGTAAACCTAGTTGTCAGAATCTTGGAAAAAATATCTAAAGATGTTGGGTAACTGAATGAGATGATATTTGATATTTTGGCTGTAAATTTTAACTAGAATAATGGTGGATGTGTGTGTGTGTGTGTGTGTGTGGTAGAGTAAGGCAAGTCAGGAGACTTGAGTCTGGCATACTTCCCTTAAAGCAAAATAATTATGTCTCTAAACTGGATAATTTTTAGCTACTTAATTTTTTTATTGCTTTTTTTTCTGTTAATGATTCTGATTAAAATCAGACATATATTTTTATTTCTTTTTAAAATGAGTGAATTATAGTAAGCCAGACCAACATCAATTTTTTAAAGTAAACATTAACTGACTTCACTTTAATGTATGTCATTAAATTCAAAGTCATTTTGAAGTAATACTTTAACTTACAATTCTCACATCTTTTAAATTTTTATTGTCTCTGATGATAATTTATCAATAACACTCGTATTCTTCTTTAGTTTTATATATTCTCCCAGTATTTAAGTGCATTGTACTCGTAGAAACTTCATTATTTCACATGTACAATTCTCCAATTGTTTCACATGATGCTGTTATCCATTACAAGAGTTTGATCAGGCAGTTTAGGTGGGGCTTAGATGTTTTGGGTAGGTGGAGTGGGGGTTTTTGGATGATTTCAATCTAAGACAAACTGTACAAAAGAACCTCTTGTGTCATTCCAACACCATCTAGTGGTTAAAATATTTGCAGAAATTTTTGTTTTGTTTAAGACTGAAGATACACTGGCAAAAGGGTACAATCTTATATTCTATTTATTGGAGATTGATTATCACAATGTGCTTCAGGCAGATGAGTGCCTGGCCCAGCATCAGTAGAACATGTCTTTCGAATTGTGTGTGTGTGTGTGTGTGTGTGTGTGTGTGATTCTGATGCTTAATCTTCTGAATTATTTTCTGTGATATAGCAGAGATTACTTTGTAATAATTTAACCATTCCTGGTTCCCACGGTTTCTTCTAAGGAAGAAAGAGGACTAGAGTTGAAATCAGAAGACCTGGATTTTAATCACAACTTTATTCCTAACTATCTTTCTAACCTATATATGTCAACAATTATTCAGGGTCCTTATTTGTAGAAAAAGCATACAGACCTGTATTTCAGAGTTGCTTTGTTATAAAGATTAAGCAATAATATAAATTTCAAAGCACTTTATGTCTATATGGTATTATTGTTACTGTTGTTGTGAGTGAGTGCACTCAAGGAATTTATCTTCACGTTATCTTGACTTCTTTTAGACTTAACTACAATCTAAATTCTGCCCTCACTGTTCCACCAAAATTATCTTTGCTGAAGTATCCACTGTCTTTCATATTGACAAATTAGGACACTGTCTTTTGGGGTCTTTTGGGGTTCCACAGGAATTTTAAGATTGATTTCTTTTTGTATTTCTGTAAGAAATACCATATGTATTTTGACAGGTTTTGTATTCAATCCATAGATTGCTTTGGGGTAGTATGGACGTTATAACATTTTTAAGGCTTCCAATCTATGAACACAGAATATTTTTTTCACTGATTTATGTATTCTTTTATTTCTTTAATCAATGTTATGTAATTTTAAGATTCAGATAATATGTAACCTCCTCAGAGAAGCTTTCCCAGACCATTATATGTAAGTAAATTTCCACCTGCTTGTTTTTCTGTATCGCTCTACCCTACCTAGGTTGTTTATTTCCTTCATAGCATGTATCACTCCATCTCTCTCCTTCTCTCTCAATTATTCTTTACCTATTTTCTTCTCCACTTGTTTGATGTCTGTCTCTTGAATATTGGTCATATACATGGCTTATTCACCACTATATACTCAGTGTCTAATACAGTGTCTATCTTCTATAAAACGTGTAATGAACATCTGTGAAATAAGCAAATAAATAATTAAATATTTAATATGATTAATATCAACAAGGATATAAATTATGGACATAAATAATAGTAGAGCCACAAAATACATATATATGTGTGTGTATATATCATACATATTATACATAATATGTTATGTATATTATATATTATATTATAATATTATGCTATATATAATAGTATAGTATAATATATATTATACTATTATGTTATATATAATAGTATATATAATATATGTTATGTATATTTGAATATTATACATAACATGTTATGTATCATATTAGAATATTACACATAATATGTATCATATGTAGATATACATTAAACTGTGGCTTTGATATCATGAATACTTCATTTAACTAGATATGCTAGTTACCACATAGATTTGTTCATATGGAATAAAATTTTGTGTCTTGACATCATTTTACATCATTAAATGGACAGTGTATAATAGTACCAAAGGCATAAAGGGAATTGTATGAGATGTCACTGAATCTTGCTGGTTTGACAGCTTTGTGTTTAGAAGCATTAATTTTGACCTATCCCTGGTAGAGTGAGTGAAATGAATTAAGGGAAGTAAAGATGGAAAGTAATGTGAATTGGTTTAAAAATGGAAATAAGGAGTCAGCCTTTTAAAAGACCAGGTCATTAGCAGACCTCCTTGCACTGGGAAGCTTTTTGCCCGTGATAAGCGTGGTTAAAAGGATGTGCTTCTATCACATGAAAGAATTGTATGATAATTTTTCAAATGTCAGAATGAATTTAGTAAAATCTCAGAACTCAAATGTCACCTAAAAAGCAAGAATTATGCAAAATTACTTATGGAAACCAAGTGAATAGGATGATCCCCTGACTGGGCAATTCAAGTGCATTTACAAAAAATTGCGTAGTTCCAAATTGGAAAGAAAGCTCTTGGGGCAAGATGCTCTTTTGGTGCATTTAAGAAAAAAAAAAATGGAGCCACAGTAAGACATTTCTGTCATTTCAGAGAATTGAAGAGCTGATGAAGGGCTAGGACGCCTTTAGTTTCTTTTTAAATTTCAAACTTAACATTGAAAGTTATTAACTGCTTCCTTCCACATTTCTGAAACAAACGGAAAATAGCAACTTAATAAGGATGCATTTTCAAAATGCTTTGAAAACAGTTGGTTTTGTTGTTTATTCGCAGACATTTTTTTCTTTTTTTAATATAACGCCTCAGGTTTTTTACCTAGGCTGATAGATTTCCTCCTTAAAGTCCTTGTTCCTACACATAAAGTCTAGGGCAAATTTCAATTCCTTCAATTAATTTTAATTCAATCATACTTTGATTTAGAAACCCAAAACAAAACAATACTTTGGACAGTTTATAACTTTCCATTTTTTTCTCTCCCTTCCTTTTCTTTATTAAGCCCTTTCTTACTTTCTCTTCTGTCTACAGAAGGTGAAGCAGCAAACATCACTCATCACTCACCCTTGCTGATAGTTTATTTAATGGTATTGTTAAGTATGCATTTAAAGTCTGCATAACTTGTATTCCATTTACTATAGAGCTACCTGAGTATGCTGATGTATCCCTAAAATTAGGTATTAAATGAATTCAGACTATGTGGTCATTAATCTCTTTAATTAAGGATTTAAGAATAAATATAAATTATGTTGGGACCCTCAAAATGACATATAATGGTAGTCAAATGTCTTTAATAGTGAATTATGTTATATACAGAATGTATCACCCCTATCCTTCTCCTTACTTTGAATTGAGAGCCTCTTCCCAAGGGAAAACTCAGAGCCTGTGGATCAAGTCTGGTAGAAATAGCAGTTGCTTGGTAAACAGGAGCTGTTTGTACAACTTTTTCTCTCTCTCTTCTGATCTTATAAGGATAAGTGTAATTCAAATGAGCTTTTGCCACTGTGAATTAAGAGCCAGATTAGAAGATAAGTTTTACCTAGACTACACAATTGCATGACACTGTGCTAAGATGCTTTCACATCTATTATTTCACTTTATTATTATGTTACTTAACATTGATATATTCTATAAATATTTATTGAGCAACAACTATTTTCTGAGTAGCATGCGAAGTGCTTGAAATATAAAGTAGACAGAATAAACACTGACTTTGGCTTCTGTAAGTTTGTGACCTAATCAGTATAATTATTATAAAAATGTTAAATATACGACTTCTGATACTTTTGAATTTGTCTCCTATCATTATTAATAGCAGACGAGGCAATATGCTCATTTATATAGATAATCAGGGAACTGGATAATCACATTTAAAAATATAGTAAAGTTGCCTCTCAGCACAAAAATTTGAGAAGACAATTTAAAATGCTAACCTCTCCCATTCCCAGAGAACACTAAAAATATAAAATATAGGATTTCTCCATATGTTAAGATGTTTTATTTTAATCAGTTTGACTTTGACTACTTTAGGAACATTTTTTTGAATTTCACATATCATCTCATTCTTGAGTAGCTGTTATGATATAGTAGAAGCGCATGGATTTAGAATTAGGCAATCTGAACTTGAGTTATAATTCTGTAAAACTTCATTGGCATTAGAAAAGTTCTTGTTTTTGGTTTTCTGATCCTCAGAATGAGGGATGTTTAACTTTGTTTTGTGTTAGCACTGAGACTAAGTCATTTACAAACAATAGAAGTTTTTATTTGGCTTATAATTCTGACGGCAGGGAAGTCCAACAGCATGGCACTGGCATCCGGTGAGGGCCTTTAGGCTCATAATCTCATGGCAGAAGGCAGAAAAGAAAGAGTGAGAGAGACAGAGATGTTCAAACTCAATTTTACAAAACTTCACTCTCGTGATAGCAAACTCCCTCCCACAATAATGACATTAGTCCATTCATAAGGGCAGAGCCCTCATGACCTATTCATCTCCTAATGGTTCTACCTCTTAATATCATCACAGTGGCAACTAAGTTTCAACATAACTTTTGGAGGAGACATTGAGACCATAGCAAGGGGCTTCTTAATGGGGTCAATATTGGCTTTTTGGGCAGGACAATTCTTTGTTGTTTAGCGTTCCTGACCCCTGCCCTCTAAATGTAGGCACCATTGTGACAACACAAAATGCCTCCCACCTAGTATTGCTCTCAGCAGCATTTCACATGACTCAGTCTCTTACCTTCTAGAAATATTATCTTTATTTGACAACCCACTTTCTTATTTTCCTCTTACCTCTCTGCTTCCTCTTTTGCTGTCTCTTTTGAAAGCTTGTTTTCATTACTGTATCACTAACTGTTGGAGTTCCTTAAGAATTAGCTCTAGATCCTTTCCTCTTTTCAATTTTTCCTCCCCTTGAAGACCTCACCCATATCCATACACAACTTTATTTACTGACTATACACATATGACTTACAAATATATATCTCCAGGCCAAATATCTCCTCTGAATGCTAACATATATAGATAACCATCTCTTTGACATATTCACTTGTATATACCTTAGGCATCTTACAGTTTTTATTTCCAAAATTGAACTTTTGATTTTCTCTGCCAACTTGATTCCTACACTGAATCTACGTCAGCTAGGTTAGTTTTACCACCTCCTACTCATTTGCTCAAATATGAAATCTTAGCATCATCTTTATACCGCTATCTCTGTGACACTGCCTTCCTCTATGTTAATTTGGTCACTAAGTCAATTTCTTCTATATCTCCTCTGCCATTATTCGTGCCCAATGTATCACCATCTCTTACCTGGGATACTAAAATGGCCTCCTAAATATTTTTCTCATATTCATTATGGCTTATTTTCAACACATTTTTAAAACACTGCAGCTAGGGTGATCTTTTTGAAACAAATCTGATCAAACCATTTCAGTTTTATTTTTCTGTATATTTCTGTTGGAGATAGTTGAATTTATTCAACTATCCATCCACATGTCACTAAAAAGACGACAACTAAAAACAAAGGCTGAAATACTTTATCTACTTTCTTTACTTTTTGCTAAGCATTAGTCTTAGTAAAAAGTAAATAAAAAAATAACATGACCTGATAAGCTTTATGCAGTCTAACCAGCCTATCTCTTCAGTTCTGTTAATAATATAATCCTCATGTACTCTACAACCTAGCCACAAAAGGATTTTAGTTGCTCTAATGTGTCATTCCTTCTCCTACCATAAAGCCTTACCAATCCTACTCCATCAGCCTAAAATGGTTTATTCCCCTTCATGCAGTTAATGCCACTCATCCTTCAGATCTTAGCTCAAGTGTCACTTCCTTAGAGAAAACTTTACTTAACCTTCAATTTAAAATGTATTGCTTTCTCATAAAATTGCTTTATTTCCTTCAGAACACTTATTCAGTTTGTATTTATTTGCTCATTAATGTAATTATTTCACTAATAGCTACCTCCCTGAGACATTACACTATGTTATAAGACTTATAAGCTTGTGGACCCATTCGACTTTAGTTCCCCATTGTAACTCCAGTGCCTAATATAGAATCTGGCACGTAATACACGCTCAATAAGTCTTGTGGCAAAGCTTAATGAATGGCTATTAATATTGAATGTTTGCTTCTTGTGTCGTCATCCTTAAGACAAATTTAAAGTAACATACCATTAGGAGTGTAATCCCATTTTGATATATAAGGAATAATAAGGACAAAATGATATGCCTGAGGAAATTGGCAGACATTAAAATGAAAATCTCTTACAGCATTTTGGCTCTGTGATTTAAGAACTTCTATTTTTGAAACATAGGGGTAAACTTTTATTTTATATTTTATCCTACCTAGTGTTTTTGTTTTATATATATATATATATATATATATATATATATATATATATATATTCCCATTGATCTCTGTGAGAAAAAAAATCACAGCACTTTCCTTTGGCATTAGTTTATGCTGATCAATCCCTTTGAATTTTAAGATAATTCTCATGGGTAGCGACTATCTGAGATGGGTGATGGGGGTGGTAAAGGAATTTACCAATACAGTTGTAGGTAAAGAAAGGGAGATTTATTAGAGAAAGTAGGAAAATATGTTGCAAGAAAGCAGTGGGAAGACCAGAAAGAGAGGAGCTGACAGCAAAGAGACAAAAGCTTGCTGGAGATTTTATAGAATGGTACTTGTGCCAGAGAGGACTACATACTGTAATGATAACGCCAAGGTAACAGTGAGCTAACTTGCATTTTTCTATCAGCCAAGGTGTCTGGTGATAGCTGGGTGCAGAAAAATTGTGAATTATTTGTGTAGGAGGGCTATATGTCCTGGACCATGAAGAAAATCAGACTTCTAGCTGATCTACTTTTTCTTTTTTCTGTCCTCTGATCCCACCAGCCTGACTCCTTTTCCCTTATTAGGACTTCACAGTAATGTTCTAAGTTCCATTCTGATCATTTCCAGATTAAAACACACAATACACACACACACACACACACACACACACACACACACACGCCCCTCACACCAGGGACATATTTAAGTACTAATTTGGTAAGAAGGAGATGTGGATTTTGCTTTGTCATTTTGTATGGACTGACGGTCCATTCTCTCGTTCACTTACTAGATGTGAAAAGAAGAGAGACCTCTCCAACGCCTAGTGAACAAATTCTCATTAAGGTAAGCTGTCTGTATATTATGTAGGTGATCTTATTGACCAGAACTAATCCTTACATGTTTGGTCTTACTATACTTGGGTTTTTCTCCTAATAAAAGGAGGCGTAACTATCCAGCTTCCAAATAGGTATTTGTTATTTTGCATCCATCTGCAATTTGAAAAATTGAGAAACAAGTTTAGATGATGAGGCAGTAAGAACACCAAGAATCCGTATTCTAGCCTTTGCTCTATTACTATACAGCTTCCCATATTATCTTGGGGACACCTTTTAACTTTTCTGTGGCTTTGATTTCCTAATCAGTAAATTAAAATGGTTGTTGACATGATCTCCAAGGGCCTATCTAGGTTGAACAGTCATGAATTATGAATGTTTTCACTTCAAATTTTTATTACCAGCACTTTGGTTTCTTTACTAATTCTTAATTCTAGGCTACATTATTTCAGTAACTAAGTTTATTTTCCATTTGTTATTATAAAGCGATTGCTTATAAACTGACCTATGTGACCAATATGTAATTGGGAATTTTTTCTTGGGATATTTTAGTGCTTGGTTGAGCTTTTAATACCATCTCAATCATTGAGGATTGATAAAGATTTCAACAATTAAATTACAAAATATGCTCTTTGAAGTAGAGTTTCAGAAGTACCCGGAATTGAAAGGAAAATGCCTTCTTTCTACATTAGAAGCAAGGAGGGGTCATAGAAATTTGAAAGTAAAATTTATATCAGTTATTTAATCTTTTTATATAAATAGAATTTAAAATGTTGATAATAATATGTGGGCTATTACTGAATATAACAACAAAGTGTTAAATGTAAACGATTAAGAGTGATTTCAAGATATGCTTTGACTTACTGATATTGAAAAAAAGCTGGGTATTTTAATCAAAGAAGAGATGAACACTCAAAGACTATTCTGCTTCTAACATCATTTTGGCACAGTTCATAATTTTCTGGGACACATTTTCAGTACACATACTGGTTTTCTACTTGTAAAACCTGTAAGTTTTATTAATAATAATATGTCTAAGACTGTGTACTTACAAGCATGGCTAATGCAACTCTTTATATCCTTTTTCTCAAATATTAATATTTGATTGCTCAAGTTGTAAAAAGGAATCTGTTGTTTTTATTATAATTGAATGACTTCTTTAGGTTAATTAGAGGGAAATTCAGTTTTACTGTCCTATTCCTGCTCTATGAAAACTGACTTTAATGGCTGCAAAACATATATAATATAATACATATATAAATTATAGGAAATAATTTATTTAACAAATTTTTAGAACCATATCAAACTTTAGTTTTTCCAACGTATTATTTTTTAAAATATCAAGGCTACAGAATTTCAAAAACAAGCTGGGCACTGTGGCTCACGCCTGTAATTCCAGCACTTTGGGAGGCTGAGGTGAATGGATTACTTGAGACCAGGAATTTGAGAACAGCCTGATCAACATGGCAAAAACCCTTCTCTATTAAAATACAAAAATTAGCCTGGCGTGGTGGTACATGCCTGTAATACCAGCTACTGGGGAGGCTGAAGCAGGAGA
Source organism: Papio anubis (assembly GCF_008728515.1). Classification (NCBI taxonomy): domain Eukaryota; kingdom Metazoa; phylum Chordata; class Mammalia; order Primates; family Cercopithecidae; genus Papio; species Papio anubis. The sequence goes on along the minus strand of NC_044996.1, from coordinate 70,955,830 downwards.
GTCTCTTGAACATGAGAGGAGGAGGTTGCAGTGAGCCGAGATCACATCACTGCACTCCAGCCTGGGTAACAAAACGAGAGTCTTGTACATATGTACATATTATTGTCATTTGCTGAATTATTTGAGACTGAATTGCAGATATCCTGACTATTCACGCTTTAATATTTCTTAATCCATTAATATTTTCAAAAAAGGCCATTCTAGTACATAATCACAAGCTATCAAATGCACAAAGGTTAAATTGATAAAATGGTGTTAGCTAACATATTTTCACATTTTAAATTTTGCCAAATGTCCCCGAAGTTTTAATGGTATTTTTCTCCTGATCCATGATCATGTAGTACATCCAGTTGTCATATTTTTAAATTATCTTTAATATAAAACTGTTTTTCAGTTTTCATTGCCTTTTGTGACACTGGCATTTTTGAAGAGTACATGCAAGTTGTTTTGGAGAAAATAACTCAAGTTGGATTTATTGATTGTTTCTTCATGAGTAGATATAAGTTATGCATCTTCTGTGATGTTATAGCACATTAAAGTTTTATGTTAATGTTAATATTTAAAGCCCTTTGTCAATTTTTCCCTTTTCCCTACCCTTGGCCCATATCTATCCAACCTTCTTTTGCATAAATCTCTTATAAATTCCTTATTTGCCTTTTCTTGTTGCACTTGTACATATACACATGCCAAGTTTGAACTTGATCTCTATCTACTTTTTGTCTTGCCTCTCCAGTTTGGTTCAAAGACAGACACCATGCCGTTGAATTGTTTTGTTTCTTCCATGGTACCAAGCCCAGATCTTCAGTAGATGAATAAATCCATCACATGATTATGATTAATATGTACATTTGTAATTTTATATGTATTTACTCTTGAGACAGGGTCTGTTGCCTAGGCTGGAGTGCAGTGGTGCTATCACTACTCACTGCAGCCTCAACCTCCTGGGCTCATGCAATCCTCCCATCCCAGCTCAGATTCCCCGTAGCTGAGACTATAGGCATGCACCACCATTCTTAGCTAATTTTGTGAAAATTTTTTGTAGACATGGGGTCTCCTCATGTTGCCCAGGCCGATCTCGAACTCCTGGGTTCAAGCCATCCTCCCGTCTCAGCCTTCCAAAGTGCTGGGATTACAGAAGTGCGCCACCATGCCAAGCCATTCTCAATTTTAAATAGAGCATTTTAAATGCTTATACTAGAGATATTGCCAATATCCTTACATACAGATGTAGATGCCTCTTTTTACAAATACCCTGAAAAAAGCTTAAGTTTAAAAAATAAGCAAATCAGATGAAATCAACAATATTGAAGATGCCTTCGATGTATCTTTTTATTTGATAGTAATTGACCAAACTCCTCATACATGCTATATATTTAGACACATGTTTTGTTCTGTTGCAGTTCTTTGATCGTTTGCTGGCTGGGATAGAAGATATATCAGGACACTGGGGACAATATTACTGGAAAGACAAGTGAGGACTTGCCAAAAGTATACCTGTGTATATGTATAGAAAAAAAGCAACAAATGTGTCTGTTTATTTTTCATGTTTCTGTTGGCAATAGTTGAGCTTTATTTGTCCATATGACATGAAACAGATGACAGCTAAAAACAAAGGCAGAAATCTTTCTTTTTCTTTCCTTCACCAGGAGAGAGATGATTGATATAAAATCCAGACTCTAAAACTAAAATAGTGTGCCATAAAATTTCTGGCCATCCCTTTCTCTTGAGAATATTATGCACAAATACAGTGAAAGGGAGTTTACATCAAATCATATTACTATCCTATGTAAACCTTCTAATATTTTGCCGCTTAAAAATATCCAAACTTTTACCTTGTTTACAAAGCACTGCACCAACTGGCTACTACGCTTTCTTGCCTCATCTCATATGATTCTCCCTGTCATTTACTACACTTCAGCCATATTGTCATTTTGTCTGTTTCTTCAACACATTGATTACAACCCATTTCCACCTTAAAGCCTTTGCATAATATTATTGTTGCCTGGGATGTTCTACGTGATCCTTTAATGCCCAGAATATTCTTGTCATTCAAGTTTTAGTTTAATTTTGTCTCCTCAGAGAGTTTTCCCCTCACTACTCAATCATTCTCTATATTAGTGGACTGTAATTCTCTGAAGAACACGTAACTCTGATATTTTAATGCTTATCTTGTTTATTAATTTTTTTATTTTTAATTAAAAATAATCATTATAAAAATATATTATTTTTACTGTGTGTTTCTCTCCTACTAAAATACAAACTGCATGATGTTAGAGATCTTGTTTATCCTGTTAAATTACAGAGCAGGTACCTAATAAATATATTTGAATGAATAAATGAGTGACAGTGAATTATAAAAAAGACATTTTTGTGTGCTGATACTAAAGTCAGTCCTGTATTTAAATTCAAATGTTTAATTTTTATTAAATTATAATTTATTTCTAAGTGCCCTGATACCAATATATATGAAAATCTGTTGCTTCTGCCTACATTCCTGACAGGAACTGCGTAAAATACAAGATCTGGTTTTAGCAGCAAACATTTGGAACAAGTGCTAGACTTGATAATTTGTAGGCATCCTTTTATGTCATCTTCTAGGGGAGGTGTCTTATAAGGTGAATTATAAGGTCAGAAAACCGAGAGAAATTAAGATAATTGTCTTTCCCAAAGCAATTTTATTGTAAACTCTGATAAATGAAGAATAGATTCCTCTACCCTAATTATAAATGCAAACAATCTAACAAAATAGACCTTTTCCAAGTGTTTGATTTTGATGCATATTTCTCATTACAAGGAAAGTATACACATCAAGAATGGGAGTATTTATAAGCATTATTTTGTCTTTCTTAAGTCAAACAGCAAAACAATTTTTAAAAATTTTATCACAGAGATTTTGGGCTAATGACTTAACTTTCCGTTTGAGCATGTTCCATGGGGTTTTACATGGTAAGACTTTTATCTGTGGTATAGCCACACAATCCTTGAAAACTTCATTATTGTACAAATTTAGGTTATTTCCTTTCCTTCCGCTTCCCCTTGCTCTCATTTTTCTACATAAATATGCTCCTTCCTTAAAGTATAAGCTCTATTAAGCCCCATAAATTTCTAGATTCAGTGCTTTTTTCCCCACAGGTACAAATTGCTATTGTAATGTTCTACACTAGTTTTTCATTTTTGTTAGTGTGTGTGTGTGTGTGTGTGTGTCTCTTTTTTTTTCTGAGCCTAATGCTGTCATCTATCTTCCTAGCATATTTCAGGTTGACAGCTTGAGTTCAGAGTCTAAAAGTCATCAGATCTTTAGAGCATCAGAATATCCCTTTTAATATGTAAAAATTTACAAAAGAAGTAAACCTCAATAAAGTCTTTATATTACAGAGCATTCTTTTTTTAAAAAAAAGAAAATATAAGTTATGGGTCATAAATGTATATTTAGTTGAACATTTTCACTCAAGTGTTATGAAGCTGTGCATTAACATGATTTCTCTTTAATTTTTTGAGTTTATTGTGTAGTTTTAATTTGGGTTCCTTAAGGAAACTTTTAACAAAGGTATGCCATTTCCCCCCTATTCTTTGAAAGTAATTGTATGAAGTGCCCTCTTCTTTCATAGCTTTTTCTGAAATGTAGACCCTGCTTGGTCAATATTTCTGTCTTTGGTGCAAAGGTTTCTTCTCCATGGTGTGTTTTCTCTTCATCTGATTGGCTCTAGTGGGATAAACATAAATATTTAATTACTTTTTAAGCACATATTTGAAATTAAATTGGAATTTACTATGTGTATTTTCTCTCGCTACCACAGATTAAATTTCAACAAAGTAAATTAGGAATATGCAGTCTCTGAACCAGGTCTGGGACCATCTGACTAAAATGTAAAAGTTCTAAAGATTGCAGTCAATTGGTGGAATTTGTATTTTATTTGCTTCTTGAACAGATTGGAGTATTTCAACAGCAGATACCTGCAGAGTTTGCTCGGAGAATACGACCATCCCACATCAAACATCAAAGAAGCACTGTACTTGTTTGTGAAAAGCTTGAGAGAAAACGTGCCATTGAGTTGGCAGAAGCAGGCCAAGGTCAGTTAATATACACAGCATCTAGTACATCTTTCCTGTAAGTGTGTGTGTGTGTGTGTGTGCGCGCATGTATGTGCTGTTTCAATCTGTGTAAAGAAGTATCACAGAAAAATTGCAGAATAAAGTCCATTCCCTTTAAAAGGTAGTTTTCTTTCCCTTGCATTACCTCTTAGAAAAACATAAAAGAACTAAAATAAAATTGAAGTTATTTGTGTGAGTACCTCAGGCTGCATTGTTTAATATGGAATAGTGAACAGAGCTTAATGAAATAAATTTTGTCTATGAACCTATTCACTTCTAAAAGTTTTTAAAATATTATCTCCCAGAAAGTACATGTTGGTATTTTTATTTTATTTAAAGACGCATGTTAAGTGCAATAATTTATCATTGGCTATTTATTGTTTATCAAGAACTGAATTTAGTGTTAAAAGGTATTTAGTTGGTTTTTGCTGGAGAGAATCAATAGAGAAAAAATATAAGTTGGGGGTTTGCTGGCTGTAAGTCTGTAAACAATTGTTAAAAGAGAGTAGTAGAGAGATCTTGAAAAGGGAAAACATAAAAAGGGAAAACTAATAGAGGAAGAAAAGAATATTGTTATAAATAATTTTTTACTATGTATCGTGTTTGAGTAGGAATTTTGTGTTTATCTGCATCATGAGGTTTTTTTTGGGGGTGAGGATCCTTCTGATTAAATTTTACAGAATTTTAAATAAATTCTTCAAGCTTTGCTTATTTTAACTGGTATGAAGTAACTGTAGTTGCATATTTCTCCCAGGACAAAAGAATTAACTATAGTAACTGGTCATTGAATACATCTTTCTCAATCATTCAGTCCTTGATTTGAGAGGCATTTCATTGATAGATTGCTCATTTCTCTGTACAACATCCAGGAATCGAGGCCTAAAAGTTTAACTCTACTTTAATAGTTCGTAATTGGCTAGAACATTATAGTCATTAAAATGATGCAGACGTGCAGTATATATAGATATGAAACTGTATCTGTGGTACACTGTTGGGTGGGATAAGGAGCTTGAATAATAGAACGTATAGCTTGATCATTTTTGTAGAAAATATAATTTCTATACCTGTATCGACATCTGTGCATAGAAAATTCTGGCAATGCATACACCAAGAGTTAATTGCAGTTTTATCTAGGTGATAAGATTATTTGACTTTTGTATTATTCTCCATAGTTTTCTATATTTTTAGTAGCATGTATATGTTAATTTCATAGCCAGAAAAAAATATGAAGGCATTCAGAACATGAAACCAAAGAATTAAAATTAAAACAGATTGTAAGTTTAAAATGAGCAAATGAACAAAATATATCCCAAATACAAGATTGGGAATCTTTTGAAAGTTACAATTGATTGAATGTAAGAGATGTCTTTTCAAGAATCAGTTGTCAGATAAACTCTGAAATAGGATATCAAAATATATTATAAAAATTTAAAGTGATTTTTAATTATAATATAACTTTTTTTAATTTTGGGGTTTTGACTTGCCTTTTAAAAGTGAACTGCACCTGAATTACTGAAGTGTTCTGCTATTAATTGTCTCAACTGGATCTCCTGCATTGGGGTAGGGGTGGAGCTAGCTATAGAGAAGAAAAGATAGGTGGATAATGTTTATAGGCTGTCTACTGTAAATTCTTGAATTGATTAGTCTGTGGATGTATTTAGGAAGGGTATCATCATTGATATATTTTATTTTTCCATCCAAACATATCCAATTAAAATGCAATGTAAGCTCAATATAAATTTGATGTATTTGAAAAGTATATATAGTAAACCTTATTAATTCAAGACCGTGAATGTGAATTTCCTGTTTTCTTAATTACACACATTGGCTCTCATTGTTGTCTGAAATAACAATATAATTATTATTTTCTTTTTATAATAATATAAATCTGGCATTAATATTAGAAGAAGAAATATATTAAATATTTAAGATTTGATATACCTTTATTAATAATAATATCTTTCAAAATTTGCATGAGGAATTAAGCATTAGTTGCGTGGTTATCATAAAAATATTGTTGTAAGTATATGGAAGAAAGGTCAATTCAATTAGAATTGCATGGTAGCACACTTAAGAAAAATCTCAAAAATCATTTGAAATACTGCTATGAAACAACATAAATCTGATGCCTGTTCTCAGTTTTCATAGTTAACTTGTTTGTCATTTTCCTTACACAATGAGTAAGTGATTTAAGTTGCACTTCAACAGTCATCCCTTTTATATCTTTATTAAAGCTATTTTTTGGAATATATTATCAACACTATGTATACTTTTTTGATTGTATCCAGAGTTTGCAGTGGTATGGATTATGTATTTTTAGCATTCACAAATAGAATTGTCCTCTGCAATAGTTTTGCTTAGATATCCACTGGCCTGTATATACAAGTAAAATACTGAGATAACTGAGTTTTTAAGTAGAAATTTCAAGAATGTGTATATTACCTTAAAACTCTGCGTTTCAATGAGCCTTTCCACACTCCTTACCCGATGCACTCACTGAGCTTTTCAAAGCATCTTGGGAATGGATTTCCTTATTGATACTTTAGCTTTCATGTATGTGTTTATTGAATTTGTATATTTATGTATCAAACACCTATAGAGAGTTCGATATTTTATCTGCAGCCACAGCCATGTAACAACCATCCCCAGTATGTCCAAATCAAGACTTTATGGGTAATGTTCAAGTAATGTTGACCACAAACCTTTATAAAATCAGAAGAGTGGCTTGATTTTTTTTCAGTATATGTCACTTTATTAGTCACATAAATGGAATAATTCTAGTTACTTTTCTTCTTATACTTCCAAACAAACCGTGGCTCCTACGTATATCAAAGGAATATTAGTAGGGTATAGGAAATGATGAATCAATGTTTAATTCACATTCAGACTTGCTACACATAGAAAGTGCTTTAACAATTTCCATTTAACTGCCAGTGCAGTGTCTTACATGATGCCCAAAGGTCTTGAAAAATGGTGGCATTTTCTTAAGTATACATTTTTCTATGGCAAGCTCTATTCTATTAAGCATATTACAAAATTGACTGTTTTAGATGTTAAAATATGTTTATGTTAGTAGAGAGCTGCGAAATTCCAAAATTTTAAGTATTTAGACTATGATAAAATATACTTAATAAATATAGATTGAACAATAGGTAATGTTTCTTTGATAATTCAGAAATCTGTAAATTCTTAAGCACATCAGGACCCTATGATGTTTTTTCTTCACAGTAAAAAAAAAATCTTGTCTGCAAGTAGGTGCACTCACATTTTCTAAATTAAAAAGTTTTATGTTAGAAATAGATAGATTTAAACTTATAGTTTTTAGGTGATTGCTGTTAAGACAATTTTGTGCATTTTGTAACCCTAGGTGCATTTTTGTGCATTTTGTAACTCTAGGTATTAATGAATATAATGGAAGTGACATTTAACGTAAATGTCAAAGAACACTGTTTGGTAGTGTGCTGGATAACAGAGGTACTGTGCGATGAAGAGGCTTAGAAAGGCTTAGAGAGTAGAGTTCAATAGATTTGAAAAGCATTTCGAGCTCATGAGGGAAAACCTGGAACATAATTACAGTAATAGATACTTAACAATAATAAATGACTATTATTTTAATGATTTGTACATAATTGCAATTACTTTCTCAAATTGGTATAATATCTTTGTTCCCGAAGTTTCTTATTTATAAATACTACTTCTTGCAGTACAGTGTGAAGTAATTATAATGTACAAAGTATAAAGAAATATGTCTATATTCTGCACTGTCAGACCATTTTAAAATAATTGTGTATAGTTTTGCTTTATAAACTTAAATAATATGTGAGTTAGGGGAAGGCAGGGTCCAGAGGGAGAAACAGAGAAATAAATTATCCAAGAGATGGAAAATAGGTCCTATGGCATCTTTATACTCTCTATTCCATGTGAATAATATAGTCTCTATTCCATTCCTCTTTCTGGCGACTTCAGCTGTAAATTGTCAGAGGATACAAGATGATTTCTGAAGATTATATCCAGCTTGGAATTTTATGTGTTACAAGTGGTAATTTCATTAGTTTTCTCCTCTTTTAAAGTGGAGCCTGAGACTACAGATTAATAAAAGCAATTAACCTTTATTAGACATTTATTATGGCCATGCACTATGCTAATACTTCACATGGGTTATTTGTTACACCTCATAGTGTCTCTATGAAGTCAATACTTTCATTAAAAGTCATTATTTTCATTAAAATGCTAAGAAAATTGAGGTTTAGAAAGGTTATGCAACTTTTTCAAGGTTGTACAGGTAGCAAGCAGGAAAGCCAGAATTTATACCTAGGTAACCTGAATCCACAGACATTATATTATGACTTACAAATTAGTTAAAATATTTCCATAGGCATATTGTAGGTACTAGGCAATATGGTCTTCTATATTCTACATAGGCTTATTAACCCAATTATTTATTAAAATTTATCATTTTAATTTTCAGACATAAAAAACCAGAATCTATTATAATGAATCTTTACATATCTATCACCCAGGTTAAAAATTATCAACACTCTGCAATTTTAGCTTCGTCTATTCGCCATCCACACTTACTTTTTTTCTGGAGTAATTATAAAGCAAATTCCAAACATATTATTTCACCCAAAAATACTTCGGTGTGTTAACAGAAAAAATACAACCATAATTTTATTATTACATCCCCAGATTAACTATAATTCGTTAATATCATCCAGTAAGCAGTACATGTTCAGTTTCTTCATTGCGTCTCAAAAAATATAGTTTTACATTTGCTTTGTTTGAAGCAGAACTCAATAAAGTCACATATTTGTGTTAGGTTGAGACATCTCTTCTAATCTCTAACAGGTTCACTTTACCCCTTTAACAAGCCACATATTTGTTAAAGAATGTGGATAATTTGTCCTGTAGAATTTCCCAGTCTCTAAATTTAGCTGATTGCATCCGTCTGGTGTAATTTACCATGCTCCTTTAATTTCCCAGTTTATGTTGTCAATATATTTTTAGGTTTAATTAGATTCAATTTTACTTATTTTAGCGAGAGTCCTTCATAGGTAGTGCTGTTTACTTCATATAGTGTCAAATCAGAGGAAATGTAATTTCCTAAAATTGATCAGAGGGTTCAAGAGTTGTCAGCCTCGTACACTCATAATAAAGTTCCTCCAGCAACTGTGATGATTGTTGCCCGGGTCTTTTATTTTGCTAGAGGCTGCACAATGGTCATTTTGTAATTGTTATCAATCAGTCTGAATTTATTAGCTTTAATTCTATGAAGAACTACTCATCAACTATTTGATAACCTTGAAGCAGTTTCCTTACAAAAAAAAAAAAAAAAAAAAGGCAGGATACATGCTTTATTATTCACCTTATTTATACATTTTGGAGTAATGAATTGGAGTACTGGCAACCTCCAAAGGTGACTAGTGAGTTCTAAGTACCTTTATGAATGACTAGATTTTTTTGTATTTGAAGTATTTTTATATTTGATGTCTATTTAATGTGTTGCAGTTTTCAATATATTGATGCTCAAATAGCCCTATCTTTGCTCAGTGAGTACTAGTCAAAATCGGCCTCTGTGTGTTTTTAACATTACCCTAGAAGTACTAGATAACTTGCCAACTGTCTGATATAATAAGGTGTACACAAATTATCCTATAAGTTCCTTATTCAGAATTTAAAACAGCCATTTCTCCAAGGTTTTGGTTTCATTTACTGGATAATGTCATTTACAGATCATAATCTAAACATTGTCACCACTCGTATGACATTACTTCTAAAGGTTTTTAGTAGACAGATCTAGGAAATTATACATAGATGACACACACAGAGAGGAAAAAATTCCTGAGATCATATAGCTATTTCCAATTAATGTAAAATATTTCAGGAATTATATCTAGTTGTTTGATTTTATATTTATATCTCTACGATATGATATTTTGAAGTTAAAGGCGAATAGTATTACTTTCAACAAGACAACTAAATGCAATTTAATATTTCTTTATAATGTTTTAGTCTTTATAATGTATCCATTAGATACACACAATGAAACACTGTTTTCAAGTCACTTGAGATAATGTTTTTCTGCTGGTTATGTCATTGACTTGATAAATACTTAGGATTTTTTCAGTTTGTTTTTTAAAACAAATTTATTGAAGTATAAATGACATACAATAAACTGCACATAAAGTGTGCAATTTAATAAGATTTGACATATAGATACATTCAAGTAACTACAGCACAGTTAAGATAATGAACCCATCCTCCACTCCCTGAAATTTCATTGATCCCCTTTCTAATCCTTTCCTTTTGCTCCTCTCCACTCACCCTATCTATCCATGGCAACAAATGCTTTGACTTCTGTCACTGTACATTAATTTACTTATCATAGAATTCTATGTAAATGAAATCACATTGTATATATCCTTTTATTGCCTGGCTTCTTTCACTCAGAATAATTGTTTTGAGATTCATTCACATTGTAGAATATATGGATAGTTCATTTTTATGGTTACAATATTTTATTATATGTATATACTACAATTCACTTATTCGTTCACATATTTGTGGACAGTTGAGTTGTTTCCAGTTGTTAGCTATTACAGATAAAACTGGTATAACATTAGAGTACAAGTATTTGTATGGATACAAGCTTTTATTTCTCTTTGAAAAATATCTCAGAGTGGAATTATATGGTAGGTATATGTTTAAGTTATTAAGAAACTGCTGAACTGTTTCTCAAAGTGGTTGTACCATATAACATTCCCACCAACTGTGTATTAAGCTCCCAGATATTCTGTATCCTTGTCAGTACTTGGTATGGTCAGTTCTTCAAAATTCTAACTCTTTTAATAGATGTTGAGTGATATCTCACTGTTGATTGAATTTGCATTTTCCTAATGACTAAAGAAGTTGAGTATCTTTCGTTTTTTCAACTTTTTTCTTTTTCTGCTTATACTTTAGGTTCTGGAGGTACATGTGTAAGTTTGTTAGGCAAGTAAACTGCATGTTGCTAAGGCTTGATGTAGTGAGCAAAGTACCCTATAGCTAGCCTTCGAACCGAAGTCCCCTTTCCTACCTCTGCTTTCAAGCAGTCCCCAGTGTCTAGTTTTCCCATTTTCGTGTCCACATGTATTCAGTGTTTAGCTCCCACTTATAATTGACAACATGCAGGGTTTTTCTTTTACTACATTACTTTGCTTAAGATAATGGCTTCCAGCTCAATCTGTCTTCCCTCAAAGGACAAAATTTTGTTTCTGTTATGGCTGCATAGTATGCCATGATGTACGTATATTTACCACATCTTCTTTATCCAATCCACTGTTGATAGACACTTTGGCCAATTCCATGTCTTTCATATTGTGAATAGTGCTGCTATAAACATATGAATGCTTGCATCTTTTTGGTAGAATGATGTATTTTCCTATGGGTATGTACCCAGTAATGGAATTCCTAGGTTGAGTACTAGCTCTGTTTTAAGTTCTTTGAGAAATCTCCACACTGCTTTCCACAGTGACTGAATTAATTTACATTCACACAAGGAGTGCATAAGCACTTCCTTTTCTCCACAGCCTTGAAAGCGTCAGTTATTTTTTAACTTTTTAGTAATAGCCATTCTGACTGGTGGATGGTAGTATTTCATTGTGGTTTTAATTTGCATTTATCTAGAGATTAGCAATGATAAGCATTTTTTATGTATTGGTTGGCTCCTTGTGCATCACCTTTTGAGAAGTGCTGTTCGTGTCTTCCGCTCATTTTTTTAATGGTGTGATTTGATTTTTGCTTTTTGAATTCTTTAAGTTTCATGTAGATTCTATCAGATCTTTGTCAGGTGTGTAGTTTGTGAACATTTTCTCCCATCCTCTACATTGTCTGCTTACTCAGTTAATAGTTTCTTTTGCTGTGCGAAGCTCTTTAGTTTAATTAGGTCCTATTTTAATTTTTGTTTTTGTAGCAATAGTTTTCGGGGACTTCGTCCTAATTTCTGTGCTAATGGCCAATGTCCAGAGAATGGTATTTTTTACTTTTTCTTCTGGGGTTTTTAATATTTAGGACTTAAATTTAAATCCTTAGTTCATCTTGAGTTGATTTTTGTATATAGTGAAAGGAAGAGATCCAGCTTCAATCTGCTGCATATGGCTAGCTAGATATACTTGCACCATTTATTGAATAGAAAATCCATTCTCCATTGTTTTTTATTGTCACCTTTGTTGAAGATCATGTGGCTGTAGGTATGTGGCTTCATTTCTGGGTTCTCTGTTGTGTTCCACTGGTCTATGTGTCTGTTTTTGTACTAGTATTATGCTGTTTGGATTGCTATAGACTTGTAGTATGGTTTGAAGTCTGGTAGTGTGATTCCTCCGGATTTGTTCTTAATACTTAGGTTTGCTTTGGTGATTCATGCTCTTTTTAGGTTCCTATGAATTTTAGAATTTTTTTTTCTAATTCTGTTAAAAATGACCTTGGTAGTTTGATGGGAAAAGCATTAAATCTGTAAATTGTTTTGCACAGTGTGGCCATTTTACCAATATTGATTTTTCCTCTCCATGAGCATGGAATGTCTTTCCATTTGTTTGTGTTGTGTTTGATTTCTTTCACCACTGTTTTGTAATTATTGTTATAGAGATATTTCACCCTCTTGGTAAGCTACATTCCTAGGTATTTTATTCCTTTTGTGACTTTCATAAATATGATTTCATTGTTGATTTGCCTGTTAGCATGCGAGCTATTGGTAGAAACTGCTGATTTGTGTACATTAATTATCAGAGCTAGAAGCCTTCTGGGTGCAGTCTGTGAAGTTTTTAGGTATACAATTATATTCTCTGTGAAGACAGATAGTTTGACTTCCTTTTTTCCTGTTAGGATGCTTTTTATTTCTTTATGTTGCTTGATTGCTCTGACTGAGATTTCTAGTACTATGTCGAATATTGGTGGTGAAAGTGGGTGTCCTTGTATTGTTCCATTTCTCAAGGGGAGTGCTTTCAGCTTTGACTATTTAGTATGATGTTGGTCATAGGTTTGTAATAGATATCTCTTATTATTTTAAAGTATGTTTCTTCATAGCCTGATTTGTTGAGGGTTTTGAAACATTAAAGGATGTTGAATTTCATCAAAAGCCTTTTTTGTTTCTTTTGAGATGATCATGAGCTCTTGCTCTTAATTCTGTTTTGTGATGAATAAAATTTATTGATTTGCATATATTCAAACAAACTTGAATCCCAATAATTAAACCTACTTGATTGTGGTGAATTAATTTTTTGATGTGCTACTGGAATCAGTTTTCTAGTATTTTGTTGAGGGTATTTGCATGTATGTTAAACAGGGATATTAGCCTTAGGTTTTCCGTTTTGGTTGTGCCTTTGCTAGTTTTCTTTTTAAAATCAAAATGATACTGACTTTACAAAATGTGTTAAGGAGGAGTCCCTCCTACTTGATTTTTTTTTTCCTTCTTTTTTATTTATTTATTATTATTATTATACTTTAAGTTCTAGAGTACATGTGCATAACGTGCAGGTTTGTTACATATGTATACTTGTGCCATGTTGCTGTGCTGCACCCATCAACTCGTCAGCACCCATCAACTCGTCATTTACATCAGGTATAACTCCCAATGCAATTCCTCCCCCCTCCCCCCTCCCCATGATAGGCCCCGGTGTGTGATGTTCCCCTTCCCGAGTCCAAGTGATCTCATTGTTCAGTTCCCACCTATGAGTGAGAACATGCAGTGTTTGGTTTTCTGTTCTTGTGATAGTTTGCTAAGAATGATGGTTTCCAGCTGCATCCATGTCCCTACAAAGGACACAAACTCATCCTTTTTTATGTCTGCATAGTATTCCATGGTGTATATGTGCCACATTTTCTTAATCCAGTCTGTCACTGATGGACATTTGGGTTGATTCCAAGTCTTTGCTATTGTGAATAGTGCCGCAATGAACATACGTGTGCATGTGTCTTTATAGCAGTATGATTTATATTCCTTTGGGTATGTATCCAGTAATGGGATGGCTGGGTCATATGGTATTAGTCCCAGCTACTCAGGAGGCTGAGGTGGAAGGATCCCTTGAATCTGGGAGTTGGAGGTTATAGTGAGCTATGATTGCAGCATGTACCCCAGGCTGGGAACAGAGCAAGATCCCTGTCTCTGGCCAAAAAAAAAAAAAAAAAAAAAAAAGACAACCAAATGCGATACCTGACCCTAAACTAGATCTGATTTTACACTGACATGGAATTAATTGGAATACAGACAGTAGATACGATAAAGGCACTTGGTAACTGTCCTGTGGTTATATAGAGAATATCCTTGTTTCTAGAAAGATATACTGGGCCGGGCGCGGTGGCACAAGCCTGTAATCCCAGCACTTTGGGAGGCCGAGATGGGCGGATCACGAGGGCAGGAGATCGAGACCATCCTGGCTAACACGGTGAAACCCCGTCTCTACTAAAAAATACAAAAAATTAGCCGGGCGAGGTGGCGGGCGCCTGTAGTCCCAGCTACTCCGGAGGCTGAGGCAGGAGAATGGCGTGAACCCGGGAGGCAGAGCTTGCAGTGAGCTGAGATCCGGCCACTGCACTCCAGCCCAGGCGACAGAGCCAGACTCCGTCTCAAAAAAAAAAAAAAGGAAAGATATACTGAAGCAGTTAGAGGTATTTAAGGGTAAAAGGCCTTACCCTTAAATTAGGAAAAAGTTTCATTCATTTATTCATATAATAATTAAGTGTATGTATGTGTTTATTTTAAAGAGGGGAAGGAGAGAACAGAGGGAAGAAATGAAACAAATGGGGTAAAATGTTAGTAATTGGTAAAAACTGAGTAAAGGATACATGGTGGGTTTTCTTTTCAACTTTCTATAAATTTGAAATTATTTCTGTGTAAACTTTTATAAAATTATATATTGTATATGTATTATATAGAATTGTAAAATTATATATAGTCTAACACTTGTAAAAACATGATTCATTTTTTAAGAAAAATGTATATATTCTTTGGGAGAAGTTACCTATTAGTCATTTCCATGTTAGTAATATGAATTTTAAGAAAAGTAATTTATTCATTTGCTATTGTCTTAGCTGAG